>NW_017255975.1:3188923-3199966 GCF_001594055.1 Mycetomoellerius zeteki
GAAAGAGAGCTTTAAAAGCTTTTTCGGAAAGTTATTTCGACACGTGTTTATATCAACCATTTTTGCTTGGTTTAAAGAGATAAAAGTATTTAGCCCCTCGAATCCGTTTAACCCACGAGTGATCCGTATACGCAGCGACGCGTAAAGACGCAGAAAATGTTGCGTAATGAGATATTTATTATAGTTATGAAAGAATAATTGGGAAAGCGCACGCTTCTCTCTCTCTCTCTCTCTCTCTCTCTCTCTTCCCCTCTCTCGATCGTACATTTCGTATATCGCAGCGTATTATTTAATATATATGCATCCCGGCTCATGTAGGTCAATTTGTTATGCATGTCGAGAAATTAACTCAAATAAATTAACAGTACCTATTTATTGTTGTATAGCGTCGATGTAACGAAATGAAACAGCTATTAACGAGTAACTTTTGACATACAATTGAGCGATCAATTTACTGTATTATTATACGAGAAATCTTTACCAAAATGCTCGATGCAATTTTGCCCGTCAGGAGATAACGATGTCGAAAATACACGGGACGTTAATAAATCGCGATCCGTACATTTTCCACCGCTCATAACTGACCGATATTACACGCTCGCTTGATTTCGTACACACGAAGAGAAGATGCGAATGTCGAATAAATCGATAGCAGCGTCAAATTCGGAAACGCTCACGATTATCCGTATAGGTGCCTGACTCAAAATTTCCAAATGCCTACCGTATATGCGAGATTCAATATTAAATTTTCTCAGAATCAGTTCTCGGAAAGGATAATCCTCCAACTGGAGAGATCTGCTTAAATCGTTAACTCTCGTATTCGCGGAATAGTTGTAATGGGGATAATCGTCCTGAATAGCGTGAAGCCGACGGCGACGCGGATATTATATTAATATCGATAACGTCGTTCGTAAACGATCGAACGTTCGGCGCGTCGAGATTACGCGAGTGTTCGTTTCCGTTTCTATTTTAGACGACACCTCGGTATCCGACGAGAATTCACGTCGAGGAAAATTCGCGTAACGTGTTGCTTTGCAATACGTAGAATTCATTACGGATCGACTGAGATAATTAAACGAACGTTCGTTTAATTATCTCACTCGATCCGTAATGAATTGTTCGTTTAAAGAAAACGCTACATGAATTATTCCATTTATCGAAGATAAACGCAAATAGAAGATGGGAAATATATTTCGCGTTTGAAAAAGATATAATTAATAAGATATTCGTTGGAAATTTTGCAATCTTTCCTCAACCATTTCCTAAACCGCGCGTGTACTCGTCGTACGCATAGATATGCGAGTCGCGTGCAGTCGCGCGTGAAACGTCGTAATTGCTGCGATTCGCGCGCGATAGCAAGTTTGCATCTCACGAATGAGATTATATTATTAAATCGAGTTTCTCCTCAGTCGTCCGGGGCTTGGCAGTCGTTGCGTTGCAGCCAGGCAAAGGGCGCAATGATGCCACACGCACGTGTGATACACGCATACACGTAGATCGCGGGAGTCTGCTTCGGGGAGAATGAGAAGAAAGTTAGTTTCCCCGGGAACCGCATCCGACTCGGCGCGGTGCCGTTGGTTGCCTCGCAGTTGCGCGACGCAACTGCCGCGAGATCTCTGTTCTCTCGTGTATACGTTAGGAAAACGTAGCACCGAGCGCTTGCATTGGCTGCAGTTATATCGGATTTCCCATCCCCCGCCCCTCGCGGGCGAAGTTCGCTTCGATGCCCGCGTCGTAAACAAGCCGGACAGACCGCACGAACACACGTCGCGCGAAGGGAGGAGCTGCACCTGCCTGAGGTCGGAGAAAACGGAAGGAAATCGAGGGGTTGAAGAGGGGGTGAAACGTTCGGCGAGCGGAACTGTTTTCACCGGATTCTCTTTTCTCGGATTCTCTCTCTTCTTTTTTTTCCCTCCCCCGCGACTCGCCGCTTCTTCCTTACCTCCTTCGTGCGACGACGATCTTGATTACGACCCGTGCGCGGTCACACTGGTTATTGGGTAATTTTCGAGGGGATTTTTCCGCGAACTCGACCCCTGCCTTTTTTTTTTACGCGCAACATGTCTAGGAAAGTTACGAAGCGCAATGGCGAACGGACGTGGAAAAAAAGAGTTATTTGCTAAATGGATTATCTTCAAAATGTTTATTGGTGAATTAAAATCAAACGTAACGAGAGATTCGGTCAATTGATATTATTTTTGCTGTAATATGGTAATAATGCGTGTTATTATCGAGACACCGTGATAATCAGATCAGAAAGCTTTTTATTTTGACTAATTATATGAGAATAATAAATTTATTATGGGCACAACGCTGCGTTGCGTTTGCATAAAAAATGTATCGAGTTACTCCATCTCTCTGTTCGTTGACGGCGAGGCTTATCGTCAGATCGGCCACGACAGCAATGACAAATGCGAATGTGTTTTGCAAGGGGGAAAGAGGGGCGCGTCTATACAAGGGAGGCGGTCGTGCAAAGTGGAGCGGCGGAAGTGGGAAAATGTTGCGGGGGTGCCGGTCACGATGAAAGAGGAATTATTGTCGGATGGATGTAAACGAGACCAAGAGAGGAAGAGAGATCGCAGTAGCGCGCGGTCAGCGATCATTATTTCATTCGTTCCGCTATATTGGAGATGGAGCCATTAATTAACATTATTTATGACGTTAATTCTGCGGCGAGATATCGTTTCCACGAGATATCGTCGTAATGATATTATTGCTTTTCACGAGACCGAGTTTTGCGTTTTTGTTTCTACGGAGCGGAAATTACACGGGATAGAAGAGAAAGGAAAAATCGTCGGGATGAGCTCTCTTGAGTGCTCTCCGGTCTCTTTTTCGCGATAGCTTTGAAAACTTGCTTACGAATTCTGTACGTTATTTCGTCATCGTCGGCAAAGGATTCCCAGACGACAAAGAGAAAGAGCGAGAAAGAAATCGAGAGAGAGAGAGAGAGAGAGAAAAAGAGAGAAAAATTGTGAAAGAGGAGGGCTTTTCACGTAGCGTATGTCATTCACCACGTTTGTTATTTAATAACCGCGTTCGCTCCCGTTTGGCTGAGCCCTCGTCGAATGACCGTGCACAATGGCGGTATAGACATTTTTAAGAGCAGCGAGGGAATTCGTTCCCTCTCTCGCGTGACGTATCCACCGAAGTTTTAATAATTTCCCGCATACGTCCTTTCTTGCGTCACGAGTTCGCGCGGGCGGGTTTCCTCTCTTCTATTTTCTCTTCTTCGACTTTTTTCTTTTTTTCTTCTTTTTTTTTATTATTAAGCGGCACAACTTCGTATGCGCGGGTACCGTAAGATAACGTTTTTGCCCACGATATTTTCACCGAATTACTAAATTTCACATTCCGCCCTGCGGGAAGCGTTCGCGGATAGTTAAATATTATTTTGCGACCGCGCGGATATTGAACGCCGATGATATATTTTTGATGAAATATTTTTCTTTGTATCGCTTCTCGAGATCTCGAGCCGCTCGTTCCTGAAAGCAGCGATTACGTATCTCGGGACTTTTCTTTTTTCCTTTTATCGTGTGTCATAGATCTAACAAAATATAATATAATATTGCACTTTCCTCGTGGTTGAAAACAATTTTTTTTAAAGCCATTGGAAAATTCAATTAAAAACTTTATATATATACGTTTTTTTCGGTTTTAGATGGACAAATGGAGGTTTAGACATGTGGAATATATGTGCATCTGTGCTTTTCTAAAAGATTCATTCAATCGCGCGAATTATTTTTTTAGATCGACGTTCACGATTGCGTTGAATTTGAATCAAGATTACATTTTTCGTCATTATCGCGATGAGAGTCTCTATCGCTTTGGAAGCGTCTTATTACATCATGCTCTACGCCGCCTTCGATCTGCGAAGTTTTAACGAGAGAATAGCTGTATATTTTCCAAAGTACCGGCCATAAACCGGAGAAGCGCTGTAGCCAGGTGGGAGAAATTGCAGTACTAGCAATTTGCGAATATTATTCGAACAAGGGACCCCGAGGACGTTTGCCAACGAGAGAGAGAATAAGACGTTCGTTTTTGAATTGCCGTCGTCGACGTTTGCTTGGGGCGAAATTACGTTATCAGAGGAATCAGCCGCGATCACAACGAAATCATATCTCACAATTGTTACATTATATATGTGCATGCGTGTATACAGGATATTAAAAAAAAATCATTCAGCATTTATGTGGTAGATAATATACATACTGAGTAAAAAAATCTTATAGCGTTTTTCGTTGGCAGAACTAGTGCGTACTCAGTGCACTTTAAAGCCGTTGTACAAAAATCGGTGTATAGATCAGGGTTGGTAAATACTAATGTTTTTTTTTAAGAATAAAACATACTGTGTTTCTTCTTAAATATGTTTTTAATGCTTCAAATATGTTTTAAACAGTACTATAAAAAAAACATATTTAAAACATATTAAAAACATCAATTTAGCATGTTTTAAATTGTTTAAAACACGTTTAAAACATGTTTTTTACCAACCCTGGTATGGATGTACGTTTAATAAAAATATAGAAACGAATTAAACCGCGAAATATTCAATACATTTTATTGTGCTATTTGATAAAATACACATTGGGCATTTTATCAATTGAAATATCTTACTTTTACATTTAGATTAGAACAGTGTACAACAGCTTTAATGTGCACTGAGTGCGCACTAGTTCTGCCAATGAAAAACGCTATTAGTGAATTTAAGTTGAAAGCTCAACCGTTTCTGAAATATAAACAATTTTGTATCGTTACCGACTTATTGACTTCTATGCGTCGTATGCGTCGTGAAAGCTTACCTCAGTCATTACACATAGCGTTCTGAATATTCTCATTCAATTTCCATACATATACATTATAATGAACTATTTCACCGGGAATCTGTAAGTTGACATCAATCGATTATGATTGGATGGGCATTGCAGAGTCCATCTCGATGGACCTGAAATTCTTCCAACTAGGCTATCAGATGCTCAATTCCTTTCTTTTCACATCGTACGCGACACGTAGAAGATAATAGACACACTGAAAGAAAGATTGGCTGCTGCAGTAAATTAGATGGTAAAATATGGCATAGCATTTTTAATTGGTTGTAGCAATCAATTCTTGGTTGTGTTAGTCTATCCGCAGTGTCAGTATAGGATTTCGATAGTTTAGTTATGATACTAACATAAAAAATTGTTTATATCTCAGAAACGGTTAAATTTTCGACCTACGTTCATTAAGACTTTTTTACTCAGTAAGGTATGTACTATTTATAACCATATAAATATTGAATGATTTTTTGTAACACCCTATATACATGTATCGCGGGAGTCAACTATGCGCACAACTATGCGCACCACTATGCGCACGAGATGGTTATGACGTACAAGAAAGCTGTAAGGTGTACTACACATTTTTGAGAAAATGTGACACCTAAACGTCACCTCGAGCCGTAGCGGCGCAGTGAAGGGCGACGTGACAGAGGTGAATCACGTCTGATCAAAATGGTATTACCAGCATACGCGGCGTGTATATGTACTCGTCTTGTCTTCGACAGCTGTCAGGGTGAAAGCCGACTATGGAATGGAATTGACTTTGGTTGACGAGAACTCTTTCACGGGGGAAATTCTTAAGCCCGACATTAAGCGGCGCGGCGACCTCGTTTCGACGGCGCGACGCAACGCGACGGTGGACCATCCACTATTAAGGGAAAACTCGTTGTCGAAACTTGCGCAATTTTAGAAAAAGGGAAAACGTGTTAGATTCGCCGTCTTGGCTGTTCAACGAGCCAAGTGTAATGAGGACTTGCGAATTACTACATCAAACGTATAATGTTCACGCACATATAGTATACACGTTTGTATCAATAGATGCTTTTTTTGCAGCCTAATATTGTTTCTCCCTTTGCTGTGTCGTGTCCTAATTTCGATATTTTATAATTATCGGATTATTTTAACTCTTAAACGCCTTTTAGTAAAACGGTATGGCATACCTTGTTTCTTCAATGCTTTTTCTGTTGTTTATATTTTTTTTATTAACCTTTACGGAAAAGCCACTTTAGTGGCGCTAATCATATTTTAAGACAAGGAATATTGTATAATAAAAAATTGAATAAATTATAACTAATCTTATCCCAAATAAAGCTCTGTAAGATTTTAAAAATAAATCTCCGGTCTCTTAAAACTTAATAAATACTTGTCTTAGCGCCGAGATACTCCCGTGTCTTCAGATACATATATTTGTTTAATACCTTACGTTCTTTAATCTGTGTGGTGTTTCGATTAAAAACAAAGTTTCGTATATTTTTATGAAAGTTATAAGCAGTTATAATCAAATTGATTAAGTATGGCATACACCAGTATTTTGTTCCGTATTGAGGCATTTAACACTGGAAGTATCAACGTTTCTTACTCACTAAAAAAGGACTAAACATTATTTTGAACATAAAGAAAGCGAGGAAAAATCAAATATTGTGTAAGTATAAATATAATTATTAAAAGGTCAAAAAATTCAAAATCTATCTTTTATATAAAAAATATACAAAAATGAGAAATAACGCGTTACTTGTAACGCCATTATCAGCACAGTTACTTTTTTTTCTAATGGAATGAAAGGATTAAATACAGGTAAAAAATTAAGTGGCTCCTGCCTTATTTTTACTGACAAACATTCAACTAATAAATGATTTCGTTTACGTTTTTAAATAGAATAAATCGATATGTTTATTATTTAAGTGATCCATAAGTATAATAAAAATTATTCAGGTGAGAGTGTGAAAGAAAATGTAATTTATAATTGTAAAAAGTTTTTTGCTGTCTACTTTCGTAGCAGTTGAAATAAAAAAATTTGTCAATTTTTCATTGATTGTGATATCTTAAAAATCTCGAGATTATAATTTGTCTTCACTTCAGAAAGCTATAAATAACAGACGGCAAAGACGGATCAAAATCATATAACGATCAAAACTAATGCGAAGGAACGATTTTTTTTTATTTCCTTCTGCTATTTTCCAATAGTAAAAGTTTGATAAAATTGATAAATTTTCACAGCAAAAAACTGAAAAATATACGTCATATTTTATCATCTCTCACTTTGATAGGGAGTTGAAAAGAATTTAAAAAAGTAAAAGAGTAGCTTTGAAATACTCGAGATACATACATACATCAAAACGAACAAAAAAATTGAAATAAAAAAATTTTAACACCTTTCAATTCTTATGAAGATATAGTGGTACTAACTTTAGTCTCAAAATCTTAATAACAATAAATCTTTGTAAAATGCAGGGAAAAATGAAACAAAACCTTTTACAATTTTATATACTCCTTTTTATCTCCTTTCATTCTTCCATCTTCTTAAATTCATAACTTTTAATAGAGATTATTCAAATAAAAATTAGGGGAAAGTTGCTGAATGCGTACCACTTAATCTATTTTTTATTATATTTTCCATTTGGCACTGTTTTATATGTAAATGAACATTAAAAATGTAGCTTGAGGTTTTGGACGCTTATTATTACATGTTTAACTTTCCATCAATAACAAATTAATTTGTTATAAATCTTTTTGTAACATGCTGCAAAAGGTACGATTTAGGCAACCGGTCGCCTAAATCGTACCTACAGGTATTTTTATTGTATTTCCTTCGAAAGTATTGAATTTATGAATAAAAACAATCAAAAAAAGTATCAGTAAAAGTAAGATCAATAAAAGAAATCATTAACTAATATCTAATGATTAATTAATACCGATTTTAATAATTTATTGAAGAAAATCAAATATGTTATAATTATTAAATAATAATAAAAAAAAACAAATTACACCAAAAAAATTTGCTTAAATATATTTTTACACTTGATATTTACATTGATATCAATTATTAGTTTTATTATTGTCAATTATCAGCTTTATCTTTTGATGGTACGATTTAGGAAACTTGATGAATTTTGTAAAAATATCGATTTAATCTTTACAATGGTTGCAAATATGTATATACAGTGAATGTAAAATACTCTACAATAAATCTTCTTTTATAAAAATACAAAAATTTATAATAAAATTGGATGATCGCGTTGTTATCAGCTACATAAGCTGATTAAAAATTAATATCAGATGTACCTGATTTTTTAAAACGCCGCTAACATCCATAAAACAAGATGTAGGCTATTATATTTTTGTCTACATTACTCATTTCTCATATAGTTTGTATTATTGTTACTAAATATTGCCTATATTAACTAATAATATAAAATATTGATGAGGTACGATTTAGGCGACCAGTACGCATTCGGCAACTCTCCCCTATATCGAGTTATTCTGCTAAAAAATAATTTATTTCTTTGTTGAATATTTGTCAGAAAAAAGCAACGATCACTTTTCTTTATCTCCTCTAATATCTCTTTTAAACCTTTATATCTTTTTTTCAGATATCCCCTCACTCACATATCGCCGACTAAATTTCAGAAAAGAGCAACCCTTTTTATCCTTAAGTATCAATTATAGTTTAAAAATTTCAAGATCCGAATCATAAGAGAGAGAGAGAATTTAAAACAGAAAATATAGGAGTTTCACATACGACTTCACGCGCGCGCGAATATAAATATAATTTTGAAATATCACAAAATCAATTAGTCATATTATTGCCACATACATTTTATACAATTATTAGATTAAAATTATCATGTTTAAAATATTTAAACATAAGAGAAAAGAGTATAAATTTTGTCGTATATATAAATTTAATATAAAACCAAAATTGTTTAATTTACATTTGGAGCATTTTTAAATCTTTTTCCTTTTTCCTTTTATGGTTTTATAAAAGGATAAAAAATTTTATTGCCTTTATTAATATCTTAATAAAAAATATTACAAAAGTAAACTATTTATTTAGTCTGATTATGTTTTAGCATTAAAAAGTAATGGAAAAAGTAACGAATCGTTACTTTTTAAGAAACGGTAACGGTAACTAATTATTTTTTTAACTCGAGTGATGATAGGTTATTTTTAAAAAGTAACTTTCCCACTCCTAAAGTATAATATTGACCTAATAGAAACGATAGAATCAATAATGGATTGAAATTTCTAGTGTTGAGAGCTAATTATATAATTTGAGATTTTGTTAGAAATTGTTATTATTCCAAAACAGAATAATTTTCTCTCTCTCTTTTCACTTTATACCCTCCGTCTATATATAAATCTATATTTAATATTATTTTATATAATTATTTTCATTGCATATAGTATATTATCCAAGCAGAACAACAAGGCATGATAACATCAAAATGACATTAAAATAAATCGAAAATAATTGAAAGATGATTTTTAATGATCATTTTGGAGTCATTTTGACATCATTTTGATATCTTAATGATTTGTTATTCTGCTTGAATAGCGTGGGTGCCAATTCTTCTCTGCAGCTGGAAATGATAAATCTCCTTGTGAGACGAGAGTCCATAACGGTCCTTAAGCCGTAACTTTGACGGTATCGATATGTTAAAATAATTTCACAACCACAAGTATTACGGGGACTACTCCGTGCGTCTGTCCAGGGAACGAATTTATTTAGCGACGTTTGTCACTGCGCTCGATCGATCCTAGCTTAAGGTAAAGCCCTGCCGTGTGCGCGGAGAAGAGCGTTGCTTGCGCTAGCTCGAGATTTATAGTGTTATCGAGCAGAGGTTTCACGGATTTCGAACTCTTCCGAGGCGTCGTGCTGAGTGTAGTGGATAGTCTCATGCAAGACTCTGATACTTTTTACCACTTCGCTTTATCGTGACAGTGCCTGCTCGAATTCGACACCGATTTCCCCGTGGAAATCGAAACGAATCGTGCCTGGAGTTGTGTTTCGATTCTCCAAAGATCTCGAATGGATTAAGAAAAGCTGCGCGATCGTTAGTATTCTGATGAACTCCATTTTGACGTTGTCTCTATTTCTTGCTACGAATTGATTGGAACTAGGGACGTTAAATGAACTATTCTTTAAATGAAAATATGACTCATATCCTGCCTTATTTTGATATACAATGAGAGAAAACATTTTGATATTATAATTACAATTATGATTTTTACTGATATGTTAGTAATAATGACTATATGTATAGTTTTATTAACAAATATATATGGTTGGCAACCCAAAGTAATTATAATTATAATTATTATTACCATAAAAATGATTGTATTTACAATAAATTATAGTTTAGTTCTCACATTCCAAATGATTCTAGAAATGATATATCTCATTGCGAGGTAATTCAATTTTGTGTATTTTATTATGTATCGTATTTATAAATATCTTGATGCATTTCGTTAAAATTGTATGAGAGCGATTGTCTATTTTATGAAAAAGCTAAATATGACAAAAAATTTAGAATTCTATTTTCGGACGTTAGCAACGTCGATTTTGCAGACATGCATCGTAACTGTTATATCAGGATTATTACGGAAAAATCGTACTGCGATATGTACGCGCGACTCTCTTAAATTGACGAGTTAAAAATTTTCCAACTTCTATGTAAGTAACATTTCGCTAAAACTGAAAATCGCATTAGTGGAGATGTATATATCGGTACCTGTATTATATTCTGCACGCTATAAAAAATTTATCTTTCAGCAAAACGGGTTTCTATAACATTTGAGATGCAACGTAACTTTTATTTCTTTCGCATATAGGAGATCCGTATGCAGACGTAAAGCGAGATCGATCCCGCTCGACCTAAACTTCCATCTTACTTTTCGGTTTATTTCTCGAAATCCATCGTAACTTGACACAAAACGGAATGCTGCCTCGACGGCAGCATCGCACACTCGGCGAAGGCAGGAAATAAATAATCTCTCTTCTCTCTTCTCTTTGACATGAGACCGACATTCGATAATCGGATATCGCGGTGAGAGAGAGAGAGAGAGAGAGAGAGAGAGAGAGAGAGAGAGAGAAAGGGTAGATGTTAAAAAGAGAAAAAGAAAAGAGTGAAGGAGATCGGCTCGACCCGATTTTGATGGGGGTAGAAGACAAAATTAAATGAAACTCTAAGCTTCGCGTATCCGTAATTAATTCGTCGACGGAATG
>NW_017255975.1:3199984-3200708 GCF_001594055.1 Mycetomoellerius zeteki
GATCTTGTCTGCTTCCAATTCTCTTGCCTCTCTCGGAACTACTCATTCCGTACTTCTCTCCGCCCTCCTTCTTCGCCTCGCGCCGCAGACCGGGTTCTTTTCCTCACGGACCATCGGCGAAGTTCGTTCGTGGAGTTTAACCAGAGCTCGGCGCTATCGACCTGACGAGCAACCTCGGCGTCTGCGTCGACATCTGCGTCGCGCAGACGCCCCGCCAACACGGGCCGGGTTCACCAATCGATTTCAGATTTTCCAGCATAACGAGGCCGACTGCTACCCAAAAATTCCGCCACATGCATACACGTTGTCTTCCTCAAACAAGCTGTCTATTGCCACCTGCTCACGTCTCTATTGTCGCCCTTCGTACGACTGATAAAAGAACGCGTAACTTTCTAGTAGATACTACTGACTGAAAAAAAGCTTGATCTACTGATTACCAAAAGATTTACCCGATTATCAATCAAATGCTTTAATCGTGATATTTATGTCGCGTTTTAATCTATTTAATAATCTATTTAATACATCGAATCTTTCAGCTTTCAAGAATTCTGAAATTTAATCTCGTCTTTTTCAAAAATTGTTTTTGGATATTTCATTACATACGTTTAGTATTCTTCTCATTATGTAATCTTAAGTAATTACTACAGTTTTGTGGAAATTAATTTTTTAAATTCTTCTGAAATTGCCGCCGTATTATTCTTCAAGCACGTTTAATCGCTCTTTC
>NW_017255975.1:3200748-3226723 GCF_001594055.1 Mycetomoellerius zeteki
CTATTTGATTGCTACCAACGAGATGGCTAACCTTTGATCAATTTTTAACAAGTTTGCCTGGAAGCCGGCCGCGGCCAAAAGTTTTCGCACACACAGAGGTCACTCGCCCCCTGGTTTCCATACTATTTCCTCTATCATTCTTTATTACCTTCTGTCTCAATATAACCGAAAAATTTGCGAGTGAAAATATTTTATTGAAATATCTCAAAAAGATTGCGCCGTGTATACGTAATCGTGTATGTGCAGCTGTAATATATTTGCTGAGAATACGAGCCTTTGATGCTTCTCGCATTCACTGGCCACTTTGTTTTAGTTCTGTTTCTCGGAATACGGTGGAGATAGTCCGATTATGATCAAACGATACCTGTATGCTCTAACATTAAAATAAACGCGATCACTGAGAGAAAAATATTTTTGGTATAAAAAGAATTTTTGATCATAATTATATATTACTGTAATTATAATTATTACTGCTATAATGTCATTAATAATAATCTGCATAGTTTTATCAACAAATATATCTAAGTTGGCAACGGGAAATAACTATAATTGCAGTTATTATTACCATAAAAATAGTTGCAGTTACTATAATTCATCATTTTTATAACTATAATATCTAATAATCATAGTTATTTTTAGTGGCAAACTAAATATATTTGTTGATAGAATTATACTACATAGTTATTATTACTATACACAGATATTATTACTAACACTAAAGCAGTAATAACCATAATTATGGAAATATGTAATTATAGTTAGAAATATCAAAAATTTTTCGCTCAGTTTTCCTCGTTTAACACTCTAAGTTATACGTTGTTCGAAATGAAGTAGTATACTCCGCGTTTATTGAATAATCGCGAAGATTCGTCGACCTAATTGGGGCGCCGAGAATGATGTAGAGAGCAGTGGATTTCAGCCGGCGGCGTTTCGATCCACCTCGTTGTCAGATGCAAATTTTGCAGAATGAAAAGTCATCGGAACGACAATCCGATAGACGATAGATGGATACGTAAACAATGGACCACTCTTCGTAATACTGACAATTCGGTCTGCTTATTTTCGGCAAATATCGACGTAGAGATTCCGATTTGCGATCAATCAGGAAACTAGAATCTTCTGTTCTACATTCGAGATTTTGCAAACGTGATGAAGCCGACGATTTGATCGAAGCTTCCCTCGAATACGAAAAGTTCCTCTCTCTTTCTCTTCCTTTTATTATTATTCTTCCGCAGAGAGAGAGACCCGTTCTTACGCAAATAGAAGCGTGCGCTAGTATTGCTACCAAAAACCTTATAGCTTTCATTATTCAAGAGACACCTGGATGCAACGTTCTCTTTATCTGAGGGACGTCGGGAGTCCTAATTTCCCAAATCAATCGTTAATTTTTATTGATTATCCGGTGGTAGCGACTAAAGAATCCGAGGGTTTCCCGGGATCGTAGGGAGAGAGAAAATTCAATTCGATTCGATTAGCGGAACCGGGGAGAACAATTGTGACCGTGCCGCGAATTCTCAAGCGGTCGGATGCTACTCTCGATAATCGTTCGTTTTCGAGAACGAACAGCATCGTTCGATTTTTTGTTTTTTTTTTGTTTTTTTCATTTAAAAAGCGTCGGAGGGTAAAAACCTTTCGATATGTCGAGGAAGTAGTTAGTATTAATTTACGTTCCAATAAACGAGAAACAGAAACCACCAGTCTGAGCTTCGACGATTATAAAAGCGTCGACATTGAGATCATCGCGCCGAAGACTGTCGATATTTCCAATATCACGTTCACATCGAGTCGATTTGTATTTACACGTTCGCCGCGGTACAATTTGTAAGGCGTAAATTCGCTTAGATCTGCTCGTGACGTGATACGTTATCAGGTGCTGGCGTCACGCGCCTCCGAAGCTAATCGGTGGAGGATCGTGAGCATGCTCGTTTAACAAATTGGGTTGAATCCAAGGCTCTTATCCCGTAACTTTTAACGACGATAACGGTATCGTTACATTGTCATTATACAAGTATTATATGATAAAAAAGCTGGGCAATGGCAATGTAATACCGACACTGTTGGCTTACAAAGACCCTATTCTATAATTCTTAAACCAGAAACACATAAAAAAATGTAAAGCAATAAGACCTACAATAAGAACTACTTTACGTTCTCTACTGTGATTGGCCGATTCGCTTACTGCTTAAAGCTTGTTGCCTTACGTTTTTTATGTTTCTAACTTTAACGACATCGTTACATTGTTGTAACATAAGTTTTATACATGGTAAAAAAATTGCGCAAAAACAATGTAACGATATCGTTAGAGTAATTAAGAGTTACAGAATAGGGTCCTTAAATCTTGGTCTGTTTTGTGGCTCTTTCTTTCTTTCTCTCTCACCCTCTTCTCTCTTTCACTTTTTTTATTAATTATCCCATGCATCAGAAAAAAGAGAAAAGGAAGAAATGAAAGTAACATGCATCTAATTGCATCTGTTAGCGAGCAGCAATTTAAATCCTTAAGAGAAAAGGAAAGTGTAACAATGGCTGGAAAAATCAAAAGCGCCATCGTCTGCCAATAAAAAGGGATCAACCTCACGAACAGGAGTCGATCGGGTAAAATCGAAGGGACGAAAAGGGCGGCGTACGTACCGGAAAAAGAAGTGGCATGGACTATTTTTCGGGTGGATTTACCGCTCTTGGATTGTATATATGTGTGCGTATGTGTGCGCGCGCCCGTGAATTCGAACAGCTAAATCACTGGAATTTCATTTCTGTCTGCCGGTCGGGGAACATTACCGTTCGTTCTGTCGCCGTTGCGAGGGATTTTGGTTCTGGACCGGCACGGCTTCGCTCAGAATTTCTTCCATTCCTCGGCAGCAAACCTACCATCAGGAATCTGAGGAAGCAGCGTCCTTAATTGGGAGGGAGAGAGAGAAGTCGTCGGTAGATATATATATATATATATATATAGCTCTGTTGAAGAAAATAAAAGATGGTTCAAGGACTTATTAGTTAATTTCGGTCGACGCTTAATTGATCTAGCTTCATATTTTGCCACAAGATAATTATGTAGAAAATAATTATGTAGAAAACTCGAACATAATGAGAAATACCGCAAAAAATTTTGACATTTTAGCAGTTCGAGTGTCTTAAATAATTTTGATAATCCAATAAAATTTATTTTCAGCTGCATTTAGCTAAATTTTTGGATACTTCAGCAAAATTGTTCTTTCTGTGCAGGGATTATTTACTGGAGTCAATTAAGCGAGCGTCATATATATCGTTTAGTGTCGTGAGAAGTGCCTTATTGTCAGTTACCGTTTCGGCTTAAAATTGTCGATTACATGAATAGTACTGAATTCAATAGGCGCAAACGAACGCAGCGCTAGCGGCATCTAATTAGGCAATGAATATCGTTGAGGGAGCGATCACAGTAGGCAATCTATCCGCGCTAATTCACAATCGCTATTTGATGGAAATCCTAATTACATCATACGATATGCGTTAGCTTAATAGCAGGCTTAATAATAACGAGTTCGACGTGCCGAATGTTCGGTGACCCTCAAGCGTAAATTGTGAGTCTTCATATATCGCATTTAATAATAAAGATTAACGTTACGGTGACGATAAGCGTGGAAGGATGAGCGTGTGTTAATTCACTTCGCTAATTTATTCAACCAATATCTAGGTACCTGAAAAGAAAGCGACAGACAAATTTTTAGAGATATAAGGTAGATACTTATTATTTACTGTCAGGTATGCTGTACATAATATTTAATTTGTCTTACAAATATTATATAAAATTACAATCGATCACGAAGAAATAGATCTCGCTCACCATCATTCCCACGCTAGTAATACATGACCTTACACGCCACTGGCGCGAATACACACTCGGGGACACACACATACACACACACACACACACACGCACACACCGACAGGCATACCAGTAAAACGAGACAGACTCGTGAACTAAAACCGGTAAATTTTCGAACTCAGAAAAAAGAAAAAAAGAAAGAAAGAAAGCGCGCGTATGTGATTAGCGCGATAAACAAGGTCGCATTCGCACGTTGAAGAAAGTGCGTTCTCGACGCCTTCTTAATCTCCGTTCAGTTTTGATCTGTGGACGCTTGTCGTTATGTCGAATTGAAGACAATCGAGACGGACTTTCCCATGAGACCGGAGATCGATCGTCTTCCTTCGTCGCGCGAAAAAAGGAAGCGAAGAGGTACAGAGATCAACCCTTCTCCTTCATCGCCCTCCTATCTGTTTTCTCTCTTTGTCTTAAACGATCGGTTATAAAGCCTTTCATCGCCGATACGACGATCTCGCCGTCGCCGTTTACAAACGCGATCCGACCCTCATCTGCGGCGTGTCCGAGCCAAGGCACTCCGATCCTCCGCGTGCGGATTCTTTGACGATCAACGAAGAACGAAACGCGGGAGGAAACGTTCTTTGTTCCTCGCGGAAATTATTATTCCCGGAGACACGGAGAGATGAATACGCTCGTGCATATCACCGATTGATCCTGAAGTATCGATTTCCGAACAATTACGCGCGACCGCGTACGCGTGAACTCACGAGGTCACCATACTCCGACGTCGCGTCGATACTCCGGGATAGGAAAAAAAAAAAAAAAAATAGAGGTAAGGTAGGTTACGCTTCGTGAATCGCTTTTATCGTCCTCGTCGAGGTTCCCATCGAATCGTTCGCTCCTATACACGATCTATTTCACGGTATCCCACCGGTAATTCTCGGGGCTATTAGGAACGGTTATTAGCGGTCGAACGGTGAAAAAAGGAAGACAAAAGAAAGATGGATTAAAAGAGAAAAAGTTTGAAGGATCATACGAACTGCTAGGAGAAAATCAATGCCAACTCGGGGTTCTATGGATCACTGGAAAGCCGAACGGTTCGCCACGCATGAATCGCAATGCAGCTCGCGATCGGTAAAGCGAAGAAAGGAGTACAAGGTGAAAATCATGAGGGATGAACAAGAGAACAAGGGGAACGGGAGAGAGAGAGAGAGAGAGAAACCTATTTGAGCTATAACGAGTCGAGAAAATGTACTCCGCTTTCTCTCTCCTTGCGCGCGTTTTGTTATCACGTCACACGCGTGTATCTCTCTCGAAATTGTTCCATTGCTGTATAAATAAAAGTCTATAATCTCCATCGTGCACGTGATCTTCGCGTCGTTTCTCGTTCGAGCGTGCGAGAAACGACGCTGACGTCCGTCGACCATTTTTGCGAATCCCTACGATACACACATACACACACACATTCACACACACACATACACACACACACACACACGCATGTGCACACGCACATACATATTTTTAATATATATATTTATATGTATATATATATAGATATATATGTATATATTTATATTTTCTTTTATATGCATTATTCACACGGGGTACGATGTATATATATCTTTCACGCATACACGCTCGTTCGAAGAAAAATAAATGGTATGTATACATATTATTTCAAGAGAAGTGCGTAGATCTTATCTTATCTTCTGCAAGCGAAATCGTATTCGATGTTTTTCCTTAGCGGAAATTAAAATCCGAGGTCGCGCCGAGATAGCCAACATCGAAAATTTATAAATAACTGTAACGAACAATTATAATGGATTACGATACCCGATCAAATTTTCGCTAAGGAAGTTTCGTTCGTTCGAGATTAATGTACTACTTGTTAATGTACACCCAGGGTACACTCTGGCTACACACATATAAATATAACGAGCAGGATGTATGTGTGGTGTCTACACCTCTTCGCTACGCTTCTAAACAATTTTGATTTTAATTTTAGCTTTAGACAGATTATAATCAAAAATACACTTCAAGCTTTAGTAAAGTCAATCTTCCATAAGCACAAAGTATACATGAAAATATATGTTTTCCGATATAAAACATCCTGTATAGTGATATTCGTGATTCGAGAAATCAGCAGACGTCCTACTCACTGCCGTCCTTAGATTACGTTTTTATGTCAAGATATAAACAGGGAAGAGCATTAATATCGCGATGTCTCGATAATCATCGAGAACTATACTATCCTCTCCGGTTATCTCTCTTGCCTCCCTCTGTCTGAGTTTGATTTTTATTTTTTTTTTTTTGCTTTTAAGACACCTGCATCGACCCCGCGTCACATTTATCTTAGCGCTTCACTTTAGAGCGCATCATGAATACTCTCATCATTGATCGGTGATGATTCGAACAGGACAGGAATCAATGCAGCTTCGAACGATTGACGAATGGGAATCAAACACGAATCGTACACACACACATACACACATACACGCACACGCACACACACATACACACACGCGCGCGCGCGTGACAGCACGAGTGTATATTTTTACCTATATTTATAATAAGCGTATTTCGAAAATTCGGCCGAGTAGCGCAGCACCGATCGCGGTTCGGTTTCCCACATTCGCGACGCGCGTAACTCGTTCGTTGCTGCTTCGATTCTCAATAGCTGCGAAGATCGGACGTGGATCGATGCGGTGACGTGCCGCTTCGTCGATCGAAACATTCGGCGAAACAGATCGAGAGAGAAAGAGAGAGAGAGGGGGGGGGGGGGGGGGGGGGGGGGGAGGGAGAAAGGACACGAGAGCATGAAACGGAGGAAGAGAGAAGAGCGCGAGAATCGCCGTTGTCGTTGCAGCAGCTGCGGGATGTATCGGAAATTGCGACTTTCTGCGGAACGATATTGTCATAAAGAGTTGTTGCGCACTGCCCTTACGATACTACAACCGATGTACCCTTATGTCTCGGATAAGATGTATCCGCGGCTGCGAGAATCCCGAACGAGAGTTTGCGACGAGTATATTTGGTACAGGCTCTTAATTACATATTTAATTAGACACGTTAGTGGAAACTTTGAGCGTCCTCTGCGGAGAACGGGAGAGGCGCAGATTTTATTGCAGTTTCATTATTCGAACGGCCGTTCGAGATTTTCGCCCCGTAAATAAGGAACGTCGAAGAAATCTCATTTCGCGATCGGCACTGCGGTCCTCGCTCGCCTCGCGCGAGCGGATCACAAGAGCGAAAACACTTTCCACAGTAAAGAAGCGTATGTGCTTGTGTAGATGATACTTTACATATACAACGATAATTAGTTTTATTTTTTTTTTTCCTTTTATCTTACGCGACTAACCCAGTTCTGTTATATCGAAGTAATTTGTTGATTTATAATATCTATATTATTATTATACGTTCTGTCCACTGTCTAATAAAATTCTCGAAGAATATAGATTGTTCGGTTATTATTCACAGGACAGACGAGAAATTAACAATTCGATATATCTCGATGTCGTAACAACGGACTAGCCAAAATACGGAGTGAAATCAAACTTTGAGTCAACCGCGTGTGTCGGGGAAACACTTCAACAAAATAACAAACAGTCGCATATAAAAAAAAAAGTGATTATCTTAACATATCGCGTACCGGATGAAACCAGTACGTTAACACTCGCAATTAATATATTAACGCAGGACGACACACACTAGAACCCTTATTCGGTGGACGTAACAAAAATATATATTGTATATATATTGGTATCCTCTATATAGTATATGAAAAAATTTTTTTTTTCCATTAAGATCGTTCCGCTTCGCTTAAAGTCATTTGTGCATCGCGAGCACGATGTCATGGCTTTACAGATGAGAAAGGTAACGTTACATTTATATAACACTATACGATTTCCCCCCCCCCCCCCACACGCAAAGTGAAGACGATTTCATAACGATTTACCTTAGCTACATTTCGTAAAACTTATCGATTGTAAAAAGGCAATTTAAAATCGTCTCGTTTCCCGAGACCGTGTAAAACGATCGAGGATCGATTTGACGTGACGATAATCGCTTGGATATTCATCATCGCCGAGTCGATTATTCTTAAAACGAACGTAAACGCGGAGATGGGTCCTTGCGAGTTGAGAAAAAAAAGGATGCTCTGGAAAAACGAACGACTCTCTTTCTTACTTTTCTTTCCCCTTTTTTTTAATTACTTGACTTAATCCTAAAAGTTATCCAGATAAAAGTCGCGCGTGGTCCAGTACCTAAAGACGAGATTTAATTGAACGGAAAAAGAAATTTATACTTCGTCACATCGATTGCCGATACGCGAAACTTAAAATATTCACCTGCTGCACAAACGTAACTGTCGATCTAGTCGAGAGAGAGGACGGAAATATAAGTTTTATTCTTTTAAAGTATACGCGAAGGCAATTAAAAATATATGACGCTTCAGTATTAAAAAGCAATGCACGCAAAGTAAAAAAAAAAACTTATTGGATTGACATAAATATAAGAATGAAAAAATAATTGTGCGTATGAGTCTTTGGTGATTGGATGCAACAGAACGTATGATATATGTGATCAGAAATAACGAATAAAAAATTTATGTAGGTCATCCTCGCGCTCGTAATGATAAATTCTTCATCCGTCTACTATATCCATTATAATTGAAAATATCGTTATATTCGATTGCTAACCGGAGCCGGAAAAAGAAATAAAAGGAAGGACTCAATTCACTGACCAATTCTATCCGGGATCATCATCAAGCGTAACTATTAATTCGCAGGGGAATTCAATTAAGTTCGTGATACGTAAGTGGGAAACCTGATCTGATTATCCTTATTGGATAGAGACTTCTATTACGTGAGATCGAAATCTCTTTCACCCCTTTTCTTTCACATTTTCGATTTTCTCCAATCGTCAGGCTATCGCACAAAGTGGCACGAGTTACGAATTCGTACGAATGGACGAAAGAGATAGCGTAGCAAAGTCATGAAAAAAAGAATCGATAAAGATCTAAGACACACTGAGTAACATACATATATATGTATATATATATATTCTTTTTATAAATTAAAACAAAATTTTAAAAAATGCAATAAATTCCGAGCGAAAAAGTTTAATTAGTCTTCTTTCGCACGAATTTGTTATGTACATAAGTACTTGTATGTAATGTGTGCGTTTACTTATGTACGCACATCTGTCTCTAGGACGCATCTGAGCATGAGAAAAAACGCGTTAAGTAAAAATCGATCCACAGAAAAAACTAAAACTGGTAGAGACCCGATAACGACGTGATTATCCCTACAACAAATATCGACAGTAGAAATATAATCTTGTTAAACGTCTCTCGCGTGTAAATTCAACAATAACAGATTATTACAAAATTTTTATATTGCATAATATGTACAAACTATGTTTTGGTTTCCTTTTTCTTTCTTGGTCGTCCCTTAAATTCCTGCGCCTATAAACCTAACGCTTTAAATCGACTATCGTCGTCAGACGAAACATCATAACGAAATACAGTAAAAACATCTCACAGGAATTCAAAGCGGTCGATTATCGATTCTACTCGAACGTGACAAGTAGATCCTTTGGGAAGAGATGGTTTTCAAGTCAGATCTACAAACGCTAAACGAATAGTTATAAAGGAACAGCGCATCTACACATCATATATCAGAGTCTCCGTAAAAAACATGTTTACTGAAAATTGCAACATGGTGCAACAATAAATTACAGTTTTATGAACGTAAATTTGTAAAAAAGTAATTCGATATGACTCCCTCATCACTTTGATAAGCGGACATTTCTTAAAATATACATATATACGTATATATACATATGTAACATACATACAAATACATATACATACGTATATATACACACATATTTATAAATATATACATATACATATATATATTTATTTAAAAGTATACATGTATATAATACATATACATTTTAAAATAAAAACATATACATGTATGTGTAGATATATATAATATTAAAAGTA
This sequence comes from Mycetomoellerius zeteki, assembly GCF_001594055.1. NCBI lineage: Eukaryota > Metazoa > Arthropoda > Insecta > Hymenoptera > Formicidae > Mycetomoellerius > Mycetomoellerius zeteki. Next base: position 3,210,558 of record NW_017255975.1, read on the forward strand.
CGCTTTTCTTTAAATATTTCCTAGTTTTTCTGTGCTTTCATTTCTTATATTTAAAATGTGTAAAGCGGCGCGTTGATATTAATCGAATGTTTCTTTTAGGATCTATAGACAAACGAAACGTTGCGCCTAAATACTTCGACAGTCTTCAAAAAGAAAGGAATGCATTGTGAATAAAATTATGCGGCAAAGTTAAAATTTGTGCAGTTTTTTCCTAATCATACGAAATAGTTTTAGATATTTCTACTGACTTCGATAAGAGAATGGAATCATTTCAGTCGCACAATTAAACTTCATTTTTGGAGTCGCCGATAAATTACGAAAGCTATTTATATAAGCTTTTGTAATAGCTAATGCATCTCAACACATTAATAATTAGCTGAAAGAACCAGCAAGTAAAGTTACGATTCTCTGTCCTAATATTTCGCGTCTATCGGACTGTTATATTCGTTTAGAATGTACATTAACGTTACTCGCGAACGCTATTCATACCATTACCATGTCGTCGTCCATATTGATAATCGTTGGAAACGAATTGTCTGCTGAACTTTGCCTTTGAACGGGCTTCTTCCTTACGAGTCCGTCTGTGATTAATAAAAGTAAAAGATCTTAAATCTAGAAACCTATCTATATATCTATCTTAGTACCTATCTTATAAGAGTTTTTAATCATTTCATAATAAAGAATCGTTTTAAAAATCAACCACTTAATAAAACAATGAAGTAATTAAACGCACTATCTCTTATAAACCTTTGTGAACATAAATAGCTTTACTGGAGAAATTGTTGATCAAATCGCATAATAATAAAATCAATTTTTAGAAGGTACTTACCAGCAGAAGATGGAAGAAGATCGTCGAGGGATCCATCGTCTAGATCCGTGGCTGACAAGAGGAGATCATCGTCCGAAGAAGCCCTCGTTAGACTCGGTAGAGTAGACGTCAAGAGATCCTTTTCCTTCTGGATTTCTTGTATATGATCGACGAGTAGCGCTTCCTCCTCATCTCCTCGATCTCTGTCACGATCCATTGCAACTGCTCGTCCTGCAACGCTCGAGGCAGCTACGTTCAACTCCTCTGGACTGAAGATCTTGGACGATCGTAAACTGGAGAGTCGATGAGTCGCTGTGTGACAAGCAGATTCGAGGGTATTTATGTCCGCCAGCGTTGCTCTAACTACCCTCAACTTTTCCTGTACAATCGTTTCGACGCAACGCGTCTGCCTGCCTACGTCTTGAAGAGAATCTTGCGCGGGCAACGTCCTGTTCGTTCTGAGAATGCACGGTGCAAAAACGATGGCCAAAGCCGATGGTGACATCCTATTGTCCACTTCATGTCGCGCTACTCGCGCTAGATGGACAATCAAACGTTCCATCAGATCGTAATTAGGTTTCGGCAACTTCTTCAATATGGCGAAGAGCGTGCTGATTCGATCGTGCGGATCCGTCAAATTTGCCGCGTGCAGGAAGTCGTCGTAATATTCGTAAGTCAACAACGGTTCCGGCATGTCTCTGAAGAAACTTTTCAGCACTGCTGCTAAGACATGCACTTGATAGTTCTCGAAATCCACCTTCTCTAAATCACCTTCGTCCATTTTCATTTTGAGTTCTCTCACTTTGGAACTGACACCACTCTTTCTGTATATACCTTCGGTATAGAGACCATGCATCTCGATAGTTGTGATTAATCGATCTACTACGAGTGGTACTTTGCCATCACCGCAGTCTAACTTGTACAGTGGTACACCAAATACTTTGCGCGAATTCATTTCAGGCAGAGAACCATCCTTGCCGCATTCCGCCGAAGCCTTCATGTAGCACTTTTTGTGGCATGTCAATTTACAATCTAAAAACAAAGTATAATTATTATAATTATAATCGTTAAAAAGGAGAAATGTAGATATGGATTCGTGTACATGGATTACTTACTCTGGCAAACGAGTCCTCGCTCAATAGGCCACATGAAGAAAGACGTGCAGACTTCACACGCGGTGGGTATGTTGATAATAGTCAACTGGAACATGTGACTGCCATGTCGTATGGGCTCTTCCTGTTTTCGCTTCTTCTCTTTCTTCCGTTTGCTCTTGCTTTGCTTTTCAGGAGCTTCAGTTTTAACCATAGCCATAAATTCATTCATGAAGCCTCTGAATGCATTCACGCCCATTGTTACAGGAAAATCTTCCCTCGTGTTCTCTTGCTTGCAAACAGTTTCCATAACGTGAAGAAAATTTGCGATCAAATCGGTGTACTTGATGTTACCCTCTACGCCTTGCTGTATGGCGACGCTATATGTGATCACCAGGTCGTCCTTGAATTTCCTAAGAGCATGCTTGAAAACACGATCCACTTCGCTCGGTTTCCGTCCCTCCTCTTGACTCTCCATTTTGTAGATCTTCTTGGTGATAAAATCTTGCATCAGTGCTAACTCTTTGGCGTCGGAAATAATCTTATCCGTGCTATCGGAAAAGGCTGAAGTGCCAGTTAGATTAAATTTGGACGCGACCGTTTGTTTCGTAGTATCATATGGTGTGCGCGGTGGTTTTCTATTTTTCCGTCTGTTCGGTGTGTTGGCCAAAAGGCATGGCATTCTCAACACTCCACCGTTTTGAATGCACTTGACATGGTACAACTGCTTACAGTCGACACATTTGTAGCCTTGCGTCACGAACGCATCCATTTTCTCGTGGCAACACACACATACGTCGTCCTTTGCAAATCTCGCCACTTTTCGAAAACGATGGCCAGCTAAAGTAAACAGATTATTACCTTTCCATTCAAGAAGATTCATGCCGGGTGCCAATTTCAGATCGTTCGAGGTGGTATCCTGTCCCATTTTATCCTCACTTAGACCCGAGATTTTCGTGGCTGGATCGGAATTCCTCCTTCGTAGCTCGAGAGTCGTTATCGCGTTGGACCTTATGCGTTTACCGGGCTGCTGTACTTTGTATGTAGCTTCATTCTTATTCATGGGCCAATCCGTAACAGATCGAGAAGTAGTTTCGTGTGGATAATCTTTCCGAGACCATACAGTTGTTTTATTCAAGTCACTTTCCTTAATTGTACCAAGAAGCAGATTTCGTGTTTCCGTATTAGTTTCGACTACACTTTCGCCCATAGACCGACACTGAACCTCTCTTGAAGGCCTATTTCGTCTTGCGTTTCTCACTGGAACGTCCGGCTCATATTTCTCCTTCGAACGCGAATTCTTTTCATTTGGCGAAGATCCTCTCAATAAAGTGCTTTTCAAAGTGTTATCGTCGTTGACATCTATGACTTTCATCGCTGTATCTCCCTCCGAGTTTTGTCGCCGCAAGTGGCTAAGATCTTTGACATTTTTGAGGGGTCCATGCTTGGTTTGATCTCGTTTTGTCGGCGATATTGGAATATTTTCCATTCGATCAGCTACGTTGTTGTCATTAAATCCACGTTGTTGCCTACTCGTTAAACTTTCCATCTGAACGAAGCGATCGCTCGTGTCGAGTTTAACATTATAGTTTGCAGCTTCGTTGGGCTTCTCCTGTCGGATTTGTTCGAAAACACTATCCGTCGAACTCTTGTAATGGGACACGTTAGGAGATCGGGTAACGGTTGCTTTCTGAGGTACCTGCATAAAGTAATCGCTGTAATTGGCGGGCGAGTAATCTGCTCTACGACGCCAAATATCCGAATTCGGACTGTGCGTCAGGTTTACGTTGGTGGGGTGATACTTTATGTCGCGCGAACTGACGAACGGTAGACTCGTGTTGAAAACGGGTGGAGCACTTTGCACGGCGCTCGGTGTCTCGCTTTCGGTTTCACCATCACTATATCCTGTCGAGGAGCTGTCAGTTCTTCTACTCACTGAGGAGAGTCGACTGGACGCGTTCAATAGATTTACATTCGATGCAATTGCCGATGAATGATCACCGCGTTTTGTCCTTGTGCTTGGTACGGGTCTTGAGCCGGAATTTTCTTGCGATTCAGAACTATTGATACTAGCTTGAGATTCGTAACTCCTTAGACTGGTTAAACTCTCGAGACTACTCTTACGATCTGTGATCTCATCGAAATTATACGTTTCCGTATTTTTCAACGCTGCGTCATGCAAAATTCGCTTGTTCGGAGTAAGCTTTCGTTTGGAATACGAGATGCTTGTATCCAAAGTGCTGTCTCGATAGGCGTTATCACTCCTATAAAGAGCTCAATAAGTTTTTGCAAAAACCCTAACTGTGAAATTGAAACTTTAGTACCTACCTTACTGACGTAAGTCGATTTTGAGATTCTACTTTTCGAGGTGATTCGCCGTATTCTGTCAGACTTCGATCTTCCGCGAACGATCTATACATTAAAAAATAATACAAGTTATTTCCATATCGTTTTATAATATGTACATGTGTACGTTTTGTGTTATACTTACTCTTCACTATCTTTGGCGTACACTTTATCATATATAAACTCCTTATATTCTGGAATTTTTTTGACTTCTTGAATTCTATCTGGTGGAGGCCTTTTCCGTTTTTTCAATTCAATAAATTTCTTTCTGGCATTATTTCCTCTAACGTACGCTTGGAAGGTAATTACGCACGACTTTAGCTTTTTAAACCAGCTATGTTGTTTGTACACCCTCCAAGCAGTTTGTATATGTAACGCGGCTTCGGTTTTTGCACGAAGAACCTGAGCCAGTCGCTGTGCCGAAACCATTCTCCAGAAAGATTGTATTTGTACAATAGCATTCTTTAATCTGAGGAATTTTCGCCTTTCTAAACAAGCGCGGAACCATTTCTGTATAGTGGTAATGCTTGTTATAATTTGTTGATGGAGTTCAATGTCCAGTTTGATCTTTTCGGACTCTCGGAGGAAGACTTTGGTAGTACCCAACTGATAATTATCTCTATTGAGATTGAGAGTCAGTAGGAAGTCCCTCACGTCGGATTGTGAGCTCAGAAGACCCTTAGGAAGCAGCATTCGATAGAGTTGTATAAATTCCTCATATGTTAGTCGCACGTTGAAACCGGCCTGCCTTATTCTGACGGTTTCCAACATGCCTGTATAGCGCAGCTGTCGTTGTACTGTTTCCTCATCAAATTCATTTGGTATTTTATTAGCGTTGCTCTTAATGCATCTGATGAAGAAAGGATTTGCCTGATTCAGAGTGTCCATCAGACTGTGCAAACTCTGCTGAAATTGTGCAGAAACGGTCATAGGCTGTTTTCTGGCTTTTCCCGGTCCTGTACCGTAACTCTGCGTTCTTCCTGCGAGTGTCTTTACAGTTTGCAGATTTTTCAGACCTTTCTTGCCACGTTCCCTTGGCCGAAACGATTTATTTTTCCTGTAAACATTCCGATGCTAATATACATTTGTATTCGACATATGATGTACATTCATTCTCCTGTTATTATCATTTAGTATATTATCATGTATGTAGAAATACATGTGTTCAAATAGTATCACTCTTCAGATAATAATTTTATATTTACACAGGAGAAGGAATTACAATCTAGTCATATTCTACCAGTAGTGTTTTATGAATAATGGAAAATCTATATCTATATACATACAAAATATATCTAATATACAGAATAGAGAAATAAGAAATAGTAGAAAATTTATATGATATAGTAAGTAGATATAGTAAGTAGATATAGTAAGAAACATAGCAAGCTTAAGGATAATACTTAATCCAATGTTATAGGAAACATTTAAGTATTATGATGATGGTACAAATGAAATATTAATGTAGAAGAAATCACATTTTTAATTTATAATTATAATAATATTAATTTATATTGTTCTGTCATATTTGTATTCTATATTATGAATTATTCATAGTTTTTATACATGGTTCTTATAGTAGTTACAAATAAAATATATGCAACTCTTTAGTAAAAACTTTAAGGAACTGTTGCAAACATTCAGCATGCAGCAATCATCATTAATTATATCGAGAATTGTAAGATTGATGATAATGAAAAATGATTTTATGATGGATATATAATGTTCTTTTGTTATCAAAAGATGTAGCGACATGTCATCGAGAAATTAAGATAAATGAATAAAGCCACGGTACAGTTTTAACTATTAATGGCTTACGAAAATGCTATTACCTACAAAAAGGAAACCCATCACCACCCGGAATTGCTATAAAGCACATATTAATCTTGATTTACGTAAATCAATAATTTTTCTCTGTAACTTAAATTACGTTATTAAATGAGAATCTAATAGATACGTTTTACATACATGACAATCTGATTAGCGCGTTCCATGACGTTTGCTTCGTCTTTTGGAAGCACCCTCTCTAGCGGTGTATGAGTATCTCGTCTGAATTTATTATTACTATAGGACTGGTCTTCCCTGCCCCGTAATATGTAACCACCCTTCGTCGATGTAACGTTTGATGGGTGTTGCGTCTGATTAATGTTTCTAAATTGTGGCCACGATAGACGATTGTTGTTTATATTATCGTTGTTTTCGGTTTGTATAGAAGATAATGTGGCAGAAGGAGCAGTAGCCGGTGGTAAACATACACTGCGTTGCTTCTGATAACTTGGTGGGCGAGTATGTTTGTGTGAACTGAAAAATTTTCTAGTTCTTAATTATTTCGTCAACGACATTCCTTACGATTGCCTAATTATCGTTTATAAATTATTGGCCGATCATTTTTAATGTGCTTCTTTTCAATCACGCGAGTACCGAGCTTTATATATACATATGTATATATGATATATTTTTAGGGAAATGTTTTTTCGATTGATGAATGATTTGAATATAAACGCAAAAAAAATGAGAGATGACTGATATGAACTGTATAAAAGGAAATTCAGTTTTGCGTCATAAATCATGCCCAGATACAACAAGAACATTATACAATAATAGAATGTAATTGTATAGAAAATATCATGGAAACTGCATTCTAGTTATAGCTAACACAAGGAATGCAAGCATAAATCGAAATAAAATCGTAGACACACATAACTGGAGTAAAAGTATATGGATTTACAAATTTACTCAGAATGGATTATTTACACTTTTTACATTATTTAAGGCTGAGATTGATCGTCATTAATATGCTAATATAATTTCATTTGTTGTAAATCCATGGGATATATCAACAAAATACAACATTTGCGAAAATTACACATACAGTGGATCGAAAGACCACTTACGCAATTCGGTTAATAGTTAGATTGACTGTCGACAACGTCACAAGATGGCTACAAAGGGATAAAAGACATATGGCCAATATAAATATAATAAAGAGATTCGTCTTAATTTATAAATATCAAAAATTTCTCAGAGCGTGATGCATGTATTATTGACGCACAACGTAGATTCATACTAAATAAGACAATATACAGATCAAACATGTCCAAAAAAACAAGCGCAACAAGCACTTTCTTCTTACACAATTCTCAATTTAATACTATATCTTGCTTTGTTATATATAGGTTACAAATAGAAGCGTTTAATACTCTTTTATTATCGTTCATATATCAAAACGTTATTTAATTAGAAAGCTAAAAAGATTTTAACATTACCTTATTAAATTCTCGTTGGGTGTCCTGTATCTGTTTTGTACAGATGTCTTGTTTCCATCGACTGAAAGAAAAGGTACATATTTTTGTATCAATTCCTTACATTAATCGATGCTTTAACAATGTTGAAATAACGTATCGCAATTCAATATTTACCTCTACCATGTCTGTGTGCTCGACCAGCTTCTTGAAACGCAAAGTGAGCGCGGAAGAAGGCTCGCAGTATGGCCCATCTAAATACGGCGACCGGATCAGCGCCGACTAACTCCCGCACGAAAGCAAGGGAGGAGTTTTTCAGTACTCCGACTACGCCATCGGGTCGCATCAAGTCTAGATTCTTTTCTCTCATATTGGCAGCTTGGTACTTTACTGCACCGGCATAATGACGTACAACAAACGCTGCTTCTCGACGCTGTGGCGCTTCATAAAACGGATTTTCTTTATGCACAGTGTTAAATTTCTGTAGCAACGTTTCGTTTGTCGCACCAGGAAAGCTATAAAACAAAGTTAAATATTTGAAATATATTTATTTCAAAATATTGAAAAAGCAGTGTATTCAAGAGATAATACTAACTTGCACTGATCGTCAAGAAGACATAAAAGACCGTTCGGTTTCCCTTCGATGAGATTAAGACATCCGGAGTTATCGCTGTATCCTATGTCTGTCCATCTAATCCCCTGCTTTCTATATTCTCGTTGTTCGTATTGGAAAACATGTTGGTTAAAGTAATGTTGTAATTGTTCATTTGCATAATTGATGCATAATTGCTCGAAACTGTTGCATGTTTTAAAATCTTCAAAGCCAAATATGTCTAATACGCCTATACTATTGCCTTGATGATCTCTGAGAGTATCTTTTTTAGAAAGTAGGGCATGATTCACCTAACACAAATAATAAATTATTTCATGTGTCGTACAATTAATAACCATAATTGTTTATATAAACGAAGGTATTTCTATTACCTGCAACACAATCCAATCAAATAAAGCTCCATACAAACACTTTGCCATGGCATCGCGTGCCGCAATCGCTTCGGGAAGTCTATAGTTAATAACTAAAGTCTCTCCGGAAGCTCTTGCACGTTTGGCAGTGAGTGCAGCCAACAGAGTTTCTTGTTTTACTCGGAGAAGTTCTGATATCAATGCAACTACTTCTGGATTTTTAACACCTACAGCTTCGTCGTGATGGTGATACGACTTTCTCGGATAAAATTCAACATTACCTAAATCAAAAAGTTTGTTTTTTTCAGCTAAACTTCTGGCACAGAAGTTCATCCTTTCTTTTTCTCTCCACATTGAAGAAAAAAAGAAAAAATATGAATGGAGCAAGAAGTTTATTTAAAAAGAACAAGCTTAAGAATCCAGAGTTAATTTAATGATGTATATGGTATGGACATGGGCGCCGACAGAGTTACTTGCAGGGAGGTACATCCAGAAGAATTCAAATTTGAAACAAATTTGGACAGCAACCAAGACAACTCAAGTTTTTGTTTCAATTTGATTGAAACATTGATTTTTCTAAAATTGATTTTCCAAAGTTTTATTACAAATATTAATTAAGATTTATGCACTTAATTTCTGTTCAACTGAAAAAATTATTTTCCATATTTACGCGATTTCTCTTTTTCCTGTAGATTTTTCATTCTCTAATTATATCATAAATCAAATGCACCCCCTTGCATCCCCCTCGCGGCGCCCATGGGTATGGACGAGTCGATAATCACCTAGTAAAAGGACTGCCGAAAGAACTGCAAAGAGTCGTCTTTGCTTTTCTGCTGTAAAGCCTACCATTTCCATAGACTGTTTTAATCTCGAGAATTCATGTCGTTCGTCAATATTTTCTAGTCCGTAGCAACCGCTTTTATTTAAGTAATTGTACCGATCACAGCTCTCCAAATGCAACAGCTGTTTCTCTTGCTCGTTTGCGCCAGCCAACAGGTAATAAAACACGTGATAATTCCTTTCATTTCGTCCTTGAGAAACAATCCTGGATTTCTCGAGAAGGTATTTTTGAACCACAGCACTATAAAATGCATTTAAGTCACTTCTATTTTACAGTTTATATTCAGTAGGTTTATTACTGTAGATTATTACTGTTTATTACATACCCATGAACCATTCCATTTTCCTTGTAATTTACTTGGATAAATTTTCCAAAACGACTGCTATTGTTATTATGGGCCGTTTTTGCATTACCAAATGCTTCTAGAACAGGTCCAGCGCTGAGTATAGTTTGTTCTACACCGCTGCCATGTGAACCCTTTTGACTAAGTGCTGTCAAATGATGCAACAAGAAATTCGTTGATTCAGTTTTACCAGAACCACTTTCACCACTGATAACGATACATTGATTCTTCTTCTCCTTAAGCATACAATGATAAGCTGCATCGGCTATGGCAAATATATGAGGAGGTATGTCTGGACCCAGCCTTCTGTTTTGATATAATTTTACATATTTTGGATTGTAGATAGGGTAGAATTTGAATGGATTCAAGGCAATCAGTATACTGCCAACGTAAGTATATATGTTGCCAGCCAAAAACCTTGCCCTCAGATTGTCCAACAGTGTTTGCTCATTCAGATCTGGAAGCTGACATAGATCTGGGTATTCCTTGTCACGTGGTTGATAAAGGAATCTATTAAAATAGTCCTTTAAGAGTTGAGGATCCATAGGAAACCTACTGTCAGACCATAAATAGTCTGGTTGCTTTTTTCGTAGATAAAATCTGAAAAATAAAGAAAAAATTATTTTATAAGAAATCACTCTAAATCGAACATTAATAATAAAACGTAATTATGTTGAAATATAATAGACCTGTAGTATTCTTGCTGAGTATCATTTTTTGGCCACAGTAACATGAGTGCTACAGGGCATTCAGCGGGGCCAAGTCTTCTTTCCTTACATTCTTGACCAACAGAATTCCCTACCACTTCTGCTAACTCATAGCCATTCGAAACAGAAACTTCAACCAGTCCGAGTCTTTCAATAATACATTCTACAATCTCGGCTGATGAAGTTTGTTTCGTGGCTTTAATGGAGAGCGCCTCATATTCAAGGCTCCATTCACCCACAAATACTTGCACTACTCCAGATCCACTGTTGTCCATTTTTTAACCCTAAAATCATGATTACAAAGATAAAAAAGTAATCTATTTAATATTATATAAATCAAGTCACTTTAATAGCGTACCTTGTATTGAAGAGGGTTAGCAAATATATCCTCTATCATCTATATAGTATTTCAAATGCGTTGTTTCTCCTTCTTGTTTAGTCGTTATATACAACCACTGATTTAAGCGTTTAAAATAATTATTATACATTTTGTTTTACAAGCTTGGAATAATACAACGTCAATGTTTATGATTATTTACACGCGTTAATTCTGTGTTATATTTTTGATACAATTTGAATTGTTTCTTGCCAAATACACTCGCCAATTGGCTAGGTTTTGAGAGGTAATCAATTTTAATTATACGCGCGTATCACTTAAAGTTTTAAAAATAAATTTATGTGATATAAAATAAAAATTTGTATCTCTCCTGGTCATAAAGCATACCAATAAGAAATTGTAAAGCCCTTCCAAATTATTTCTAGATCTTTCTCAATATATCGTAGAGTATTCCAACCATTGGTTAATAATTAATGTAATAAAATAGAGAATTATTTTATTCCTTCTTTTATAGATTTATATGCTCAGTCAATTCGATAGGTCCTTGTTCCTGATTTGTTCATTAAGAGTTAGAGTATTTTTAGAGTTGTAGAATAGCCTGTTTTATCTGAATATCATGCATTTAACACGGACTGTCCAATGGAACCTCTCCGATAGCATTAAATTATTATCACAACATTCACTGAACAGGTGACAAGCGTGGGTGTGCTATTGTTGGTAGGCAGTAACTTAGTTTCCTTGTTTTGACAAAAATCCAAGGTCTCCAGAGCGCATTGTAAATATTCTCGTGCCTTTTGAGTATTTCAACATATTTATTGCAATAGTTTACGACTGTATCATTTCCATCTATTGCACAAAGCCTTTTCTAAATCAGAAAAGTGTCCTATCTGAAAAAAATGTATACAACACATTAAAGTAAAGAAGCAGGCAAAAATTGGATCACGTCATTTAATATTATTTATGCTTGTTTTCACCAATGTGGACTAACTTTAATCTTGGCTCAATTTTCTTTTTTTAAAATCTTTTTTTTTAATTCTAAGAATTAGAAAAAGATAAAAAGTTGAATCGAAATTAAAATTAGTTTACATTGATCACCAGCAATTTAATCGGCATCTTGAAGTACAGACGCTTTCTACTTCATTTAATACTACAGAAAGGGTTAAAAACTTGTATCGATCCAGAGACGGATCACGTTACACGCGTATAAAATAAACTAATCCTGACTTTAGTTACGATGTAACGCCTCTCAGCGTGCGACGTAAACGGGAATGAAACAGGTGCATTGCATTTCTATTTTAAACGAGCGCACGTAGATAGAACGCACATCGTAAATCGTGTAGGAGGACGAGGGAACTATTAGAAGGGCTATTAAAAGCGAAGACGGATAAGAATAATCGAACTTTTCCGATTGTTTTTAGCGACGCCACCACGCAGTGTCCGCTACGTGTCTCGTTTCGGCCCGTCGTCGGGATGCACGACACGCACGTGTTGCGCGCCGTGAAGCCGATGATGCACGGTTGAATTTAAAAATATCTCACTTCCAACCCCGGGACGTTTTTTCCGAGGAAGCGCGCGCCCGCAAATAACCCGCACTGTCGCCGCTGGTTGCCGTTGTTAAATCACAAGAAAAACACCAGAGAGTCGCCCCTCCCGTTCGATCCACGGGCTCTCGGGCGAGATTGCGTCTCGCGCACGTTCATAAAAAGGAATGCCGCGAGAGCGGTATTTACGTTTCCGCGATACCGCGATCGTCCGTTCCTCCGCAACGGCGAGCGTGGGGGAGCCAACGGCCGTATGACATTTGGATACGCGGGGTCTTGCTGTACAGATTGACGGGTCACGGACCGTGCCTGCCAATCAGGGGCAGCTCGCGCGACAAGCGAACGTCAACATGATAAACCACGCTTAAATCATTACAGGCGTTTCTGGAGCAAAAGCTGAATCACGGAGCGCAACACGCCGCGGTATCACCGCGAAGGAATGCATCGTTACGAAGCACAGCGAGGCATGCGTGAGTGCCTGCGTGTTCGTTCGTTCGTTCGTTCGTTCGTTCGTCCATTCGCTCGCTCGCTCGCTCGTTCGCGTGCGTGCGTTCACTCGCTCGGCCTCGCGATACTTAAGCATCCGTCGTTACCTCCTTCGTGGAACGCGGGATCCACGTTGCGAAGCATCCTCGTCCTCCAGAAGCAGCGGGGCCCGCGCAATGCGCTCGGGCATGCTGCCGCGGGCCGGGAGGCCCGCCGCGTCGTCGCCGCGGGAAAATAAACCGCTGTCTCGTGTCCTCGTGTAGATTCCACCGATATGATCGCCTTCTTCTCCCCTTCTCGCATTCGCTTCGCGAGTCGCGCGGCACCGCGGCGCGGATCCCTCACGTCGCTGGCCGTGCGCACGCCGTCGGATCGCACGGATGGACCCGTAGCAGCGAACACCGCGCACGACCGGCCCGCTTCGCGATAAGCGGCCACGCCGACGTCAACCGTGCCAACGTATTTCTCGAGCGGTCGACACCAGGGACACGGGCGAACGATACGGTAGACACGCGCGCGTACAATACGGGCGGGTTGACACTTTGGTAAACACGCGCTTGCCCGTGAGCAGCCTTCGATCGGCCACCGTCGGGGATCGATCCGCAGCGCGCACCGGCCTGGACCGCGGGGCCGCGGACGGCGCTCGAAATCACGGCGATTTTACCTGCCGCGGCACCTCGCGCGAGATACACGCTCGCGAGGATTCACGCACGGTCACCGATCACCACGGGATGACGGGGGGCCCTTGCCCAGGTTTATCGTCCTTCGTCTCCACACGGGATCCTGCGTCCCGATACGTCTACCATTTCGATTTTTTCGGTCACGTGGTACACGCCGGCGGTCGCCGATTGGTCGCGGCGGGCACGACGACGTGACCAGTCGCCGATGCGCCTCCGCCGTTCGAACGCCATTCGGCCGACTACGACGTTTTTAGAGCCATCTGTCGCTGGTACGGAGAAACCTCTACGGTTGCTCGTCGCTCCGCTTCGCGGCTCTTTCAGTGCGTTTAGTAGAAAAAAATTAGTGAGTTTTTTGCAATTATTGTAGATTCTTTAAATATTTTTCAGTTTTCCCTTAATTCCTTCGTCCAATAAATGGATCTAAATGTAAACAAATCATATTAAGGATGAATGTGTCATATCTAAAAACATGCTAAAGTAACAAAATTTCATAAATTGTTATTTTTATTAGTCGAGAAAAAAATGTTATATATGGACATATTTTATATATAATTGTATATATTGTATATATAACATATGACAATTTTACATATAATTATATATAATTTTATATTATTCCTAGACAGCACAGAATATTTATGATAAATATTTATTAATATTCATTTTTTGAAATATTATATAGATATTTCATACATATTTTATATAAAGCTTTATTCGAAATATTATTAAAATATAGACTCTCTAAATATTTTATGCAGTATTTGTGATAAATATAAATAAGTATTTCTAATAAGTATTTTTTACTTGGATTATAATGTCTCATTAAGTATGTTCATAGCATTTACTATAACATTCACAATAAATATTTCATAATATTTATAATAAATGTTTATGATCTGTGCAATCTAAGACCATAAAAAATGATACATCCGAGTATCTTTAAAATTTTGATGAGCACAATTCTCTTATTGGTTTAAAAGTTATTTAATTTTTTTTTGTTTCTTGGTTCTTATATAAAATCACGTTTTGTAACATTTATTAGCAAAAGAGGGTATAACTTTCACTTTTCGTAATTAACCGTTCAGAGATCGTTTTTTTTTTCTTATATTATACATTTTTATTTATAGAAATCGAAAATTATTATCATTATAATGACACTACACACATTCAAGATAAAATTAATACGTTCAAATAAAGAATAAAATTCTTATTCATATAATCGTTACGAAATCGTGTCGGTTAATATGTTTCATTTAAAAATTAATTCAGAGTTGATTCTCTGAATCATACATATAGTTTTTAAAGATTGAAGCAAACTGGTAACGATTTCGTAACGATCGATGTGAATAAATGTTTTTATTATATATACATATAATATATTATATACAGTTAAAAAACATTTTTTTAAATCCTACAACAATTGCAAAGCTGTCTTTTCTGCTGATCGCAATCCTTTTTTCTTATAAATTTTTATTTCATGACACGAATTTAAACGGGCGTAATTGATTTCGCTCAACGTATCGTTGTCGAGTCAACGCGTAATTGTCGTTACATTGAGTCACCCGATACGGAACGTGAGATTATACGTCATAACGTCGTTATCGACTTGAAAGTATTCGTGACGACGCGGTGACGGTCGTTTTTTCGTGCGCAGGCGCGCAACAAGATCGCGCACATTCGATGATTCAAACCGAATCTCGGTTACCGACACGGTTGACGCCGCGATCTGCCGCGAGAGGGCGCGATCAGTTTCGCGGTGATCAGCGACGAGCCGAGGCGCGAAGGTTTGCGAAGATTGTGAAGTTCGTGATTGCATGCAAGTTGCAAGGATTGAGGCAGATTGAGGTAAAAATGACTTATGCATTGTAATTATTTTATTAAATGGCAATAGACGTATATTCACACATTTCTTAGAAGTACTTCTTGAAGAGAGAGAGAGAGAGAGAGAGAGAGAGAGAGAGAGAGAAGTCTAGAACGTGAACGTCCTTTGGACATCACTGTGTTGTGTGGGTTATGTTAAAATGCGTGACGTCATTCATCTTGTCGCGTAGGCGAGTTTTTTAATTCAGCGATCAATCGTATAATATGCGAATTCAGCTTTCACGGAAAAAATTGCATGTGCGCGTGACGTAATTGATCAATGAATCAATTAAAAAACTTGTCTTATTTGTCACATATCAACCATTTTATTTATCACATACCAAGCATTTTTTATATTTATCATATACCCGCCGCGTATCTCAAAACGAACGGGTTGGAATTTTTAATGAAGGAGACATGGCGGCTTTCTTCCTTTTCTTCTCTTTTTAATTGGCTCCCACTGCTGCCTACACTGGCAACGATCTGATCTCATGGACTAGTCCGTCCATTACGCGGTGTCTACAACAGAGGCTGCATTCCGTTATTCATTGCGAGTACTGAAAATTTATAGTATACGTATAACGTGAACTATAGATTTTCAATACTCGTAGTGAATTATAACGGAACGCAGCTAGAGTTTTAAGTCTTAAACCGTAAAAAATTGACCAATCACAGGAAATCAAATATGAGGAGAATAATAATCGACTATGACTTCTTACGGCTTAAGGTTTACTATTTTATTGTAGACATCGCTCTTTATATCGATCTTTCTCTTTCCTTTTTTTGCGCCAAGATCCGAAATATAATAATAATAATAATAATAACAATTTTAATGAGGTGTGTAGAAGTATAAATTAGTACACTGAAAAAAAGATTAGCTGCTGCAGCAAATTAGATGGTAAAATATGGCATAGCATTTTT
>NW_017255975.1:3226734-3233963 GCF_001594055.1 Mycetomoellerius zeteki
GCAGCCAATTTTTGGTTGCGTTAGCCTATCTGCAATGTCAGTATAGGATTTCGATAGATTAACACAATCAAAAATTGACTGCTGCAACCAATTAAAAATGCTATGCTATATTTTACCATCTAATTTGCTGCAGCAGCCAATCTTTTTTTTTCAGTGTAGAAGTTAAAAATATCGAGACTTCCTGAGAAAAAAAGCGGAATGGTTGGCCTTACTAGATTAACTCTCTGGAGAAAAATTGAAACGTAAGTCGAATGTAAGCGGAGAAGGGAGAGTAACAGAAGTTAAACAAATCTTCAAGAAAGCGGAAATTGAAACAACGAAACGTAAAAGGCGTTTATACTTCGATTTACGCTCCAATTTTTATTTTTGCCAGGACTGCGTTCTGCAGAAAAAGCTGTTTTGCTCGAGCAATTGTTGTAAGGTTCTTCAATATGACTATAGCTTATATATTTGGACTATTTTCCAAAACGTCCCCTCTGAAGAAAATTTTGCTCAAAATATATGGTACACGTAACAGACTATATTTTCAGAACCAGTATATATTTTTAGAATTTAAAGTGAGATATGTTTGATATATATTTGGCGAAAACGAGAATGAGAGTTCTGGGTTAGTCTAGTGCAGAAATAAAAACAAACTTTATATAATATTATACCGAGTAAAATTTTTTTCCGAGAGGACGTTTTGAATGTAGCCTTAGATTCAATGAGAGAAACTAAGAATAATTAATAACTAATTGTATTAAAGAATTTTACGACAGTTGTAAAGCTGCTTTTTTGCTGAACACAGCCACATATAATTTGATAAAATAAACTCGAGCAAACACTTTCTGCAATCTAGAGAATCAATTTCGCGGTTCATCTGGTGGCCCGTTTCGCTTTCGTTACTGGACGGTGAGCTCGTGCATTTTTTACGAAGCAATTCGGTCCAGACAGCATAGCTGGTCAACCGTAGATTAAGAAAAACACCGACAAAGGGGAATTTGCGGAGCCAATTTCGTAAACGTGCACGTTCGAAACGTGCAATTCCGAATGATGTTGCAACGTGCAATTATACCGTCAGAGAACATCCGCTTTATTTCTAATACGCGTCGCAATAATGACCAGTTCGACAAACAAGAGTGGAGATGATTATTAATTATACATCGTCGGCATACAATTACGATGATGTGAACGATGCAAAATTTACAGCTGCTCTTACGTTTGAATAGTTCACCGATATTCGTACTCGCGATGGGACGCGACAAAACGGATACATTAATGTACATTGCCTGATAAATTATTATGTTTAACTTTAAATTGAGTTTACTTTTGTTGCACTAGAATTTTTCTTCACGCTTTTATCAAATTTGAAACATATATTTTATACCTATTTCACTTTAAGAGAGGAGCATTAGTGCCATTTTTTAAAGGATTTTTTAATGAAAATTATAAAAGTTATAAACTTGAAACTTGATACATTTATTTTTTATATTTAAATATTTTTTACGAATTTTTTCAAACATAAAAATCTTTTTAACAATTATTTGCAAATATGTATGAGCATGTAAAAATATATTGTTCCACTGATTAATTGAGGTACAGAAATTACATGAAACGAAAAATTTAAGAAATCATCTATAGAAGTGTCCTTTTTATCTGATTTACAACCAAATTAAAAAATTAATTTTTGCAAAAATTTTAAAAATTTTAATTTTTCGCATTTTTTAAGCTTTCTTATCGGAAAAGTCGGAAAATTGAAATTTTTATTTGATTGCGGGTCGGATGAAACATAAAATATTATGAATATCTAAAAATTTGCATTTAATCGAATTGAAACCATATGAGTTATCATGGCAACAGTAAGCTGACATGCCCGTATAGATTTACAAATAATTATTCAAAAAATCTCTTATAACGTTTAAAAAATTTGTAAAAATGTTTAATATATATATCAAATTTAAAGTTTATCGTTTTTACATTTTTTCAAAAAATTCCTTAAAAATTATATAAAAATTATACTAAAAGCAAAAATCTCTTTAAATAGAGAAAGTGTATACTAGTTCAGCTATAAAGAATAAATTTATTGTTGTTTATATTGTATAGATGATTTGCGTGATGCGAATCGCCGTTTCCTTTTCAAAGATTCTCGTAGTCGCGATCTGTCACTGGACCAGATCCGACTCGAGAGCGCGCGGTAGGTAATTTAACAGTGATCGATGGCGGGTGGATGTCATGATTGCCTTCATCGTCGGGATAGGCATCTCGGAATATAGTAACGGAATGCCACACGCCCAGTATTAATGGTCCATGTGTAACACAGAGAATTTCGGTATCGGCGTTCTCTCCGGCGGCTGTATTAACGGAAGTGGCGCGTCGGCGTGGCTGATCAATACGGCTTACGACCACTGGCACATTTTGCATCGGTCAATCGCGTTTGCATAAAAAGCGTATTGCTGCATTATTTAAATGTTTTTCCACAAAGACGTCAACATTGATTAAATAGGATGTATCTATTTGCAGATATTTTTCGTTGCACTTCTAACGGGGTCTTTCATCGATCCTATCGAATCCGACGAAGTGACGTATATAGAAGTGACATGCATTTTTTTTGTCAAAACCGCGACGCAAATTCCTAGATTGTTAGTTTTTATTACATAATCAAATGTTGAACATTTTAAACATCGGTTAAATATAAGTTTTTGCAATAATACTTTGCGCCCTGATAATAGCATCGATTTCTATTAGCCCTTTTTTATTGTGACTTGTTAAACATAAAGAATCATAAATTATTTTTAAATAGAAAATTATGAGATGTAATTTTACTATGTTGTAAATGTCAAAGTTTAAAGAGTTGAAACATCCCGTCAAAGTTTGAAATTCGCTTTTTCTACAACACTTTGACATTTATTGCGGAAAAATGATTTCGGCCGTCAAAATTTGAGGGGGTGTTTCACACCTTCAAATCCCTGCCAGCATTTTATGAAAAATAAATATACGTATCTCATATTTTTCCATGCTGTACAAATCTATATTTGTTTCAACAAAAAACGCTCTAAAAGAAATATAGATTGTTCTCTCGTGCGTGAATTCCAACGTTTCGGGCTTTCAACATTTAACGCATTCGATTAACGTGTGAACGATAGCGGAATTTGCGTGTTAAAAATAGTTTGACGTGATCACGCGTATTTCTAGAAAGATTATTCGATTATTATCTCGCGTGCGTTTTTATAGGATGTTTCAATAGTTTCAATTAATCGTGAATTTGATGATTGAAGCGCCATCTTGTAACATAAATCGGATTGCATTATCGCAAATAATTGTATCGATTTCGCGATGTAGGCAGCTTCGATAATATCCGTAACACGGACTAGTAAATGCCATTTACAACAGTCCGATAAATGTTCGTATAAACGCGTCGAGTTGCAACCAGTCGTGCACGCGTATCACGAATATTACGATCCATATTCACGCGCCGCACATTTACTTTTATACACTGCAGAATCGGTTCCCTCTGCTTCCTTTCCGTCTCCTTGTTTTTTTTTTTTCCTGTCGTCATTTCCTTTCACGATCGCGAATGGAGTCAGCAATACTGAAGCCTCGCAATTCTCGAGCTAAACCTTTTCCACGGCGGATGCTGCACGCGGTTCTATCATTTTTTTTCCTTTCTATAAAAAGCCCTCGCGTTTCACACGTGATGCCGTTTATCGCATACGATTCTTACGCTACGCCGATTACAACGACCGCGAATACACCAAGTTGGAATTGTTGCTATATAACAGGCTCTCTATTCAACTTCGCTTTGAATTACATACGAATAATTGCGAAATGAAATTTTCAAGCAGCGAGTACTTAAGCTTCGAAGCACCACCCGTGCATGACGTAGAAAAAGAAAAGTAACAGTGTTAGTTTACAATACGTCAAAGTTATACGAGGGCTATAATCTGGCCCCGTGTGGTAATCGTTATTGATAAAGACATTATTATCTGTACGTGAGCATAGACACGATACGCGAGTCGATAAAACGCATCGAGGCTCTCTACGATAATGTTTTAGTATTTTCAGAACGTTCTCTCTTTTCGTAAACAGCAGGTCTTATTATTTCCGATACAACAGCCATCGTTTGCATGGACCGTGGAATAAAAAGCTTACATCAATGTATGACAGGGCGACATGCGCCTTGATGTTCGAAAAGAACGTCGTTGCTGCCGTGTACGATGCATTTCTTATTGATAACTATGAAGCATGAAAGACTATTTATAACCAGGCCTAATGAAATTGCTCTACATCGAATCGACGTCATTGACGAAGCTGTTGGATCCTAAATACGAGTCGATATCAGGAACTTTCCTTCGTATTTAGAACCTGATCATCAGCACGTGTAAATTTAATTATTGTTTAATCGTGTTACAAACCCAAATAGCGAGTAGTCTACATGTCAAATTAATTTTTCTTGTGCATAAAATATAAAAAATAATTTCTCATAAGAAAATAATCAACAAAATAGTTAAACTGGCTATTTTTTAATTTTTTGGTGACTTTCAAATATTTATTTCATAAATATTTCAAGAAAAAATGTTGTAAGTTATAAAATATTTATAAGAAAAAGATAACTGTAATAGCGCGCGCTGATAGTATTTTTAAAAAGATTAGGTACATATTTTCTATTTTAAATTTGAGTAAAATTTACTTCGGATATATTTCTTTTTTTCTTTAATTTTCTATATAATTTTAGTTATTTTCTGCCTGAATGTATTGATTGTTTGTTTAATTCTTGAATTTTTAAACAAACATGTTTGTTTTAAATAAATTAATAATAAGTTGTCCTCGTTTTACTATGTAATACAATGGAGTGAAAAGGAAAAAAAATATATAAAATGAGTTTAAAATTATATACAAAACTAATTAATCATCTATTTAATGTAATAAATATCAGTGATAGAATATTTTATAACTTAATTTAGTCATTCTCAAGCGAATGATAATTTAATACAGGTAAACAAATCAATAAACTAAAACATTAAAAGTGAAATGTTGAAACGAATTACAAAAATAAAAACAAAGACAAACATTCCAACCGTTCCAACGTTTCACTTTTAATGTTTTATTTAATTTATCAATTAATTCATTAATTTATTTATATTAGATTAGCTAAATTTTCTAAATACTCGATTGAATATGATTAAATTAAGTGGAATGTTTCGTCACTAATATTTATACGTTATATTAAGTAAATAGTAATTATTTTTCTACTTAATTTTCAACTTGTTTCATATGGCTTCTTTTTCTTCTCATTCTATTATACCTTATTTTGCATGATTTTCCGGTGTTTGTGAAAATTATGGAGCGAGAGCGCAGTTCGTTTCTTCAGTAGTACAAGTCAGTAGCGCGACTGGCTATTCGCAGGTCGCGCAGTGGGATTTACTACTTATTGAGGCGACACGCCGTAACGGCATAACTATACTTGCTCACGGCGCGCCGCTCGTGTCCCGTATTAATGTCGCTTTACAAATCCGTTCATCGGGCTTGAATGGGAGTAGATTGTAGAAATTAATTAAAGATCGAGTATCTTTATGACAATGTGCAAAATTTCTTATCGCGACGTTGCGATCGGCGGTAGTGGTAAAACGTTGTTCCACAGCGATATTTGCAGAGACTCCGAATACCAGACATTGCGTGTGCCACAGCTCGTTCAACCCCGCATTTACGACCCTTTCTCACGCTAACGAGAAAACAGTTTACACAGGCATCCTAATGAACCAATTTTCCATCTGAAATACTGACGCTCGGGATATTCATGAATTTTAGCTAATTTTGAAAAAGCCTGCGGGTGGTATATAACATAGTATTACTTGTTCTGGCCATCGCGCGCGTATTATTTGTGGAATAAAATTATTTCAGGCACGTATTATTGGGAATATGGATCAGCAATTTTTTTGTTCGTACAACCGCATAAATTCAATCGTGCTAGCAACATGCAACGATTTCGGTCTTCTTTTTATAGCCTTTCGTGATGGCGGTGGGATAACGTTTATTCGAAGTAACTAGAGAGATCGCCATCGCCTCGTAAAGTAATCACGGATGGCGGTGTAGGCAGCTGTTATCGGAATTAGGCATCTTACAGTGAGACTAATCTGTTCTCTCTCTCTCTCTCTCTCTCTCTCTCTCTCTCTCTCTCTCTCTGTCTCTCTCTGTATTACAGTTGTGCGAAAACGAGTTTCGCGACGTGCATTCGCTCCGGAAATTCGAGCGAAACTCGACGGCATCGCTAATTAGGATCACTTAGCTTCCACGGGTGCGGGATCGACCCAACTTCCAAGAGGTGAGTTTAGTCTTTTTACGTTATCAAAAGCATGCCATGCTGAATGCGTTCTACGCGAAATTATGTAACGTAATTTCGTGGAAAATCTCGAAAAGTGAATTCTGCATGGATATTCTAAATATTTACTCGAAAGATTCTCGACATGTAAAAGTAACGTCCATTCAACATGCCATTGTAAATCGGGGGCACGAGCGCGGGTTTCCAACCTTTTGAACTCTGAATAATCGCGTTCGGAGCGAGCCGAGTCCGCAACGATTTCTCAAGACGTTGCACCCCTGGAGCGAGCAAACGCATCGTCGAAAAAGGCAGCTTGCTCGGCCGCTGGTGGTGGAGAAGAAGGTAGGACCAGGGGGAGACCGGTGCTTGCACCCCTCGAGAGAGGGTGGCGAGGTGGTGGCGAGGTTCACGGTAGTCTCGCCACCGAGCGTACGTCGGCTGGCTCCGACGTCGTTCGGTTTTGACCGGCTTTATCAGCGCCGGCGCTGTCACCCCTTTGACGTAGCAAAATGGCGGCGGCGTGTCGGAGGCGTCTCCGTTCGCACAGTGCTCGACGTCGCGCAGTCCGCGTATGTTCGCAATAACGTTTCAGTGGATCAACGTCGGCGTCGGTGACAGATCGAGCGGCGTATCGCACGCGATAGTGGCACCGCGCTCCGATCACACGCGTGAGACACGGTTCCTTCTTCCGGTAACGCTGCACGTCGCTGACGCACGTTACTACCACCCTCCACCCCCCTCGTACACAGCGAAGCGAAGTCGAGTGCACGGCGTGCGGGTTACGCGGTTGCGGTCGACACGGAAACGACGTGAAGAGCAGTGAGCGAGCGGTGCCAGGAGCGAGGGGGGAGGGGGGGAAAGAAAAAGAGAGAGATCACGGTTTACTGTGTGTTCGGTACGTGAGATATTCTCCAAGAGTTCGTCTCGCGACGCC
>NW_017255975.1:3233978-3292247 GCF_001594055.1 Mycetomoellerius zeteki
TCTCCTCCTTCCTCCTCTCTCTCTTTCTCTCTTTACCCATCCATCGCTCCGAATTCGATCCCGGAGAACGCGCGGCTCCCTCCGTTTTCTTTCCATTTTTTTTTCCACTCCACGTTCCTCTGTTTTCTCTCCGTTCTCTCTCCTGTCTCTCTTCTGACTCTCTTTGTCTCTCTTTGTCTCTCTCTCTCTCTCTGTCTGTCTGTCTTACGTGCCCGGCGCTCTTTCACGGCACCGTAGTGAAATGCGCGTGACCGGTCGCGCCTCGGAACGACGGCGACGACGTGTCTGGCGTCGTTGGTGGTGCACGTTCCCCTGACGAGCACGAGAGACGCGCGACGGCGACTCGGAACATCCCCCGCTACTATGATAATAACGAGAAGCACGGTGACGGCGGCGGCGGCGACGACAACGACGACGACGGTGGCACGGTGGCCGCTTCTCCAGAAGCGAGAAACGCTTGATCGAACTTATCACAACGTCGGTGGAAAACGGCGATCAACGACGGACCTACATAGCGACGCTGTCTCGGCGATGTCTCGCAATTGCGGCCGTCGCGTGGTACACGGGAACGACAACAGCAACATCATCGAGCCGCAATGGATCAGCGATAGCTACGCAGAAATCGTAACGGTGCTGCCGTACTACTATTATTGCCAGCGTTTCGCTATTATTAGCATCGTAGCCTTATTACTCGCCGCCGACGACGACGACCGCGGGGACGATTTGATATCAGCACAACTTTTCGAGCATCGGGAAGACGCGGGCACGGACAACAGCACGGCAACGAGCAGTGACGATCTTCGTCTTCTCAACCGCCGGAACGGACTTCTACGTTATTGCGCGTGACCAAGAGCCTTGTTATTACTAGCCATAAATGACGATATGCGCGACGGAGGGAGTGTAACGATGATTAGCGAGGCGGCGTGCGAACGTTAATCCGCGAGCCGGCTTCTCGTATCGCAGTATAACGAGACCGAGAGTCAACCGACAGAGCGAGTCAATCGTTGATAATAACGCGTATACAAAAGTCATTCTCCGGCGCCGATCGATCGTCATCGCGCGCCGGTATACAGAGAAAACAGTGTTACAGGCGAGCGCATAGGAAGTCGTGTCATGCACGGTCATCGGCCAGTGTACACACACCGGGAGGGGAAGGGTGGGAGGGGATGGACCAGGGTATAGGAGCGACGGGGAGAAGGAGCCAGGTATCGTCGATCCAGATAAGCCGGTGTATCGCGACAAGGATGGACGCTTCGCCGCGGCGGCCAACCTGTGACGAACTGTTATAAACTCTGTTAAGAAGTAAAAAAAGATAATAAAAAGAAAAGCGCATTCGAGGTGCTCGTACTTACCTCGTACTTTCTGTACTTTTAAGCTTTCGCGGGTAAACAGCCGTGTACGCCGCGACTATAAACACGGATTTCACACGTAACGTACTCATACAGACACATATATATCTATATACGTGTGCGACACTTATTTCGCGTTTGTACATTGTATGTGATAGAGACGCATAGTGAGCAAAGAGCAGGGAGATAAAAAGAACGAAAGACAGAGAGAGAGAATAAGACAAAGAGAGACAGAGAGAGAGAGAGGGGGGGAGGGAGGGAGGGAGAGGGGGAAGGGGAGAGAAAGAAAAAGAGAGAAAAGAGGATTATTAGTGCAGGCGTGCAGAGGATACTAGCCTGCGTATCGTATACGAGACAGTGTATCTACACGAACCGGCGTGTTTCATCGTAAAGCAGCGTATAACTTTCATACGGATCTCTACACGAATTGAGTGCACCGCTCGGTTGATTAGTTAGAGACAACTCGAAAGATTGAGCCGAGCGAAGGGGGATCCTCCGAACATGTCGCTGCTCAGCGTAACGGGTAAGCGTTTCTCTCATTTTCAATTTTCCGCCAAGATTTGTGATTTATTACACTTCCGACGAGATATTATCGGATTTAATTAGTGAAACATCTGCCGGTAGATTTGGGATTGTACTGTAACGAAGCGGCCTGAATCTCGTTAAATTCTTTCAAGCTTTCAAATTCTTTGAAAGATCTAAATTTATCACAGTGATTTTTAGATTTATAATAGATAGTTACAAATTTCCTTTTTAAAATTAAACTCCTTTTAAAACAAAACTTCTTTTTAATATTTTTCCTTTTGTTTTTAAAATAATTATTTCGAGTATTCATACAAACAGAATCTTGCAGTATTGTTGCTGCAAGATTTTGTGCTGTATGGGTACTTGAGATAATTATTTAGAGAAAAGGAAAAATATTGCTGTATTATTGCTGAAATAATCTGCGTTGTTCGAGTATTACGCGAGTTTCTATTTAATAGAAAAGAAAAGATTGAACTAATCTCATTAAATTTGTATGTGGAAATGTAGACGCGATTGAAAATCACATCGAAATTTGTTAAAAGCTCCGCATTTCGAAATGGCGAAACGTGCGATACAACGCTATTAAATTCTCGTGCAAAAAGCAGATGGCTGGGTGAAAATAGTTTCAATAGTTTCGACTTCTTCATGAGGTTTTCGTCGGAGATAAAAACTCCTTCCTGTTGGAAAAGTTCAAAGAGGATTTTCCGGACTTTCCCGGATTTGCGTGTTGCGAGGAGAAAAAAAAAGAACAGCAAAAAAAACTCTGGAAACTACCGCGTGGTATCAATCATTGTTTCGTCACGGGGCGGACACGCGAGAGAGGGCGAGTTAAGCGCGACGCGTGATGTAATTAGTGCTAATGAAATCGCTAATCGCGTTAATTGGAGACGCGACTCGTGATGGCATGTCGTTGATGATGGGC
Source organism: Mycetomoellerius zeteki (assembly GCF_001594055.1). Taxonomy (NCBI): domain Eukaryota; kingdom Metazoa; phylum Arthropoda; class Insecta; order Hymenoptera; family Formicidae; genus Mycetomoellerius; species Mycetomoellerius zeteki. The sequence goes on from NW_017255975.1 coordinate 3,236,775, forward strand.
ATTAAGTATCGCGAAAAAGTTCTTGTTTGCGTTTCTCGCTGTGGCTATTCTCAACGGGCGAGGTGATGCAACTTGTACAACTGTGTGATGCACTTCATTTTCAGCGATACCGTAGAGAAATTACAATGCTGCGGTTGGATTATAATCTAGCGCAACGACGTGATACTGTTGCGCGATACGCAAATCGATCGGCTGCCTTTACCGTTATCGCACATCTCTCGTTCTCATTGTCTCGCATGTATCGTGCTCGATTATCGACTTAGAAACGTGATTTATACAGCGTCTTGCTTCTCGCGGATACACATACATACATACATACACGTCGCCGAATACGGACCTACGTACGTAGAATCGATATCGAAACGTCATGCGATAGCACGTAACTGTAACTTGATTTTATGATGGATGCAGGACGGTTATATATCCATCATAACTTAATACCGTCACGGATATCTACTGTGCTAGGTGGAAAACATAGGCGCGGCCGGCCAAGAAATATCGCGCATAAAGCGATTTCGAAAGCGGAAGCTCACTGTTCCGCAAGCAGTTGAGCGCGCGATACTGAAATCTGACTTGACTTGACGTTGCGAAATAATCTAGTGCTCGCGAAAGAATCCCGCTGGGGAGAAGATACATATACAATTTTTGTGCATTTTTATGTGCAGCGTTCTCGTGCATCTTATGAAAGTCCGGAGAAATAGCTGCACATTGAAATTATTAATGTCTAGTGCTTCGCGAATGGCTCATAATTTCGATGTACGCTCTACGTGATTCGTTATATCTGAGATTAAACGATTAACAACGTCAACCAATGTTAGTATAGGACTTTGTTGTGTATCTAATTATTAATAACCGCGTTTTAAAGAATATCGATATTTCGATACTTCGTTAAATGGAACGTTGTTACATACACTCTCAAATTTTCTCTCGTTCGCTATATTTTTTCCAGCGGGTTTAAAACTCGACAGGCAAAATAGTATTGCGTTATTTTACGACGTATCTTTCCTGGTGTTACATGCCACGGCCTTTAACATGCATTGTTCACGTGTGAATCTAGATGAAAATATCTCCTCTCTCGAGTTTCTACTTTCTCCCATGTATTTCGCATAGGCGAATGTCGGGTGAGATAACTGACGTCGTCTAGGCGAGAAAGCTATTCGAGAGAGGTGGAGGACCCAGAGATATATCGTTTGACAATAACGAGAAATAATGCTCGGCGTCGCCGTCTCGCCAACCTCATCCCGCGTGTATTCATAAATATCGTGTCGACGGCAATACGCAATATACCTACGCAGTATATATGACACGACAGTAAGGCTGTCGTGAGTAAGAACAACCACCTGACTCAGGTGTACTCAGGTGGCTTCTTCCAAGCCTATGCATAAACACGACACATCTAACCCGTGTATATATCAGAGCGTGCGAGCGAACGAGGCTCGTTCATGACTATGAGACACGGAGAGCATAGTGCAACGGTTGACCCCGGGTACGCGGGGTCATTCCCTCCTTCAGCTACCGCCGCTTCAACCCCACTCGCCGCCCGCCACCACTATCCCCTACCGTGGCTCTTTTTTGCCATCCTCCTCCCACTTCTCTTCTCTGATACCCACCGCCGCCCTTTTCGTCCTCTGCCTTCGTCTTCCTAACCGCGACCTGCTACTATCGCAACCACCTCCTCTCTCCTATCCGCGAGTCACCTCCTCTCTCTCTCTCTCTCTCTCTCTCTCACTCTCTGTCTTTTCTACCCTGCTCGGGTAAACGACGAGCAGCGATGTATCTACCAGGTGGTACGACCTATGTAAACCCACCGGTATATAATACTACCCGGGTCGAGCCAGCTTGGATTTTCCCTCTGTCCGTGAGTCAAGAGACGTACGAAGTTAAGCACGGAAAATCGGTGTTATACATTGCAGCGATTGTTGTTCGCCGGGTCCCTTCGTGCTTTTCGTGCTTCTCGTGCGTTCCGAAGACGAGAGGATTACGAAGAGCGACGTATCGTTGAGAAAAGGCAGCAATTTGCGTGCGGAAACAGCGATCGGATTTAAACCGCCGTTGGCTGTGATTAAAACGATCTTGCGCACACGGTCAATTTATCTCTCCTTAGTTTTAGATTTAGATTCTCAGCAATTTGATTAAAACGATTCGTTCGTTTCAGACTTATCTTCGTAGGATAAACAGTCTTGGAAGGATATTCTAAAGTATACGAGACGCTTTTAAAATATTTGAACAATGATTTAAAAGGGATACGTTTCAACCATGTACACATATAGAAAAGGATGTAAAGTCTTTCCCAGAGGAGAAAAATTCGCGGACATTTGCTTAAGAAAAAGTACTGTCGTAAGAACTACAACGATAGCATCGGACGAGAAACGATAGCGTAAAGGCGAGAGGAAGTCCGCGGAGGAGCAAGAAGTGATTGAGGGATGCTGTCACATGAAAAAGAAACTCTTTCACTCTTCGAGCTCAATCCACTCAGACTCCTTTTTATAGTTATAATCATTTTACTATCACCCGTATATAAACAGTTCGTCTCGACACTTTTTTTTAAGTGCTTTTTTATTTCTTGAAAGCTTGATTTTTTTAAAGAATTGTCTGAATTCCGTCCCATACCTCTTGGAATATCCAAAAAAAGGACGGGAGAAAGGAAAAAGTTCGGACGATCTCGTTTGCAATGATAAGTGCGATTCGAGATGTCACAAGCATTGTAAAAAGTTTAGCAGAAATTTGAGAGGATTTTCTTTAGCGTGATTTTTTTGGCATGCTTTCGGTGTGACACAGTATTGTCGTTATAAATCTCCTCGTTATATTTCTTCTCTTCAGTGAAAACACAACAGTTTCAATGGCGACATCTCTAGAGACCTACTTTCTTTCTATCGTTTCCACGTCGCTCGCTCGTGTAAACGCCAGAAATGTGTCATCGTTAATGGAGATGAAATGCTCGCAATAACGATGACAATGCCTTTTATTTGCATTATCACGCGAATTTTTATTTTCGCGTGTTGTCGCGCAAAATCGTACACGACGTGCGACTGATTGGGATAGCATGTTGCAGAAATACGAAAAATCTAAAAAGAGTTTTGGCACGTATTTCGCATTTCGCACAAAGCTGTTTCTTCAAGTCCATTTTATGTAATTTATTATTTTACAGCAAGTGTATTTTTAGAATTACGCGACTGTTTCAGTTTAGTCTGAAAAGAAATAACACAAAAATGATTTTATCCATTTAATATATAATGTTTTATGTGAAACTTCATCCTCTCTCTCTCTCTAAACAACTAAAATTTCATGTTGTCTCATGTAAGTTATCAATTTAAGAATATATAGACAAAAATTTATGGATAACAGTATGTACCTTATATGTACGAAAAATATATAGTTACTTTGGGATAAAAATGTTCACTGAATGAAAATTCCCGTGAAATGCTGATTTTCGCGAAAACGGTGATGCAAAATGACTCCCCGCGTTACATTACCTCGTTCCTTCGATTTCCTTGAATGAGGAAATTCGGTGGTCGATTTGCGGTAGTCTGGCGCACTTTAAAGCCATGCACGTGTGCGCGCGCTATACATACTTATACAGACGGACGCGCGGGAAGGTTTTGTCAGGAAAAGGAAGAAGGAGCGTTATCTCAGGCACGGAAACTACCCTCGCAAACCATTCGTAAATGAAGGTTGATCTTATCCACCTTCAGAAACGAGATCTTCTGAGCTTTTCCTTGAGGCTGGCATCTCTTAAAACACGCCCGGTTTCGCTCGTACATCACAAAATACAAATTTTCGTAAATAAGTGCAATCGTCTATTTTTTTCTCCATACAAATATGAGTAACCCTTATGGAAAAAACACTGAAAATTTTGAAAAAACACTGAAAATTAGGTGTTAACACTCAACTTTGAGTATTAACATCCAATTTTTAGTGTTTTTTTTCCATAAGGAAAGTTGATACACAACAAGAAAATGATATTTTAATATTCTACAGACAACAATAGTTCTTAAGTTACATACGCGACATATTCTATATATAAATTATGAGATGGATGCTGGTATCAGTCTGAACAGTTTACAAACGAAATAGAATACACAGCACAAGAAACGTGGTAAGTTGTTCTCGGCAAAAGTTTCTCTTTATTATGTCGGTATTTCAAACAGGACGTACAACAATCGTTAAACTTGGCCATCGTTCAAGACCGCGAACGCGAAACGAAGCTGTATCTATATATCGCAATGTTAACGACATATCGGTATACAAGATTTAAAGCAATTAACCAAGTTTATATTTACACGGATAAGCCATTAATCTTCTAAGTTGTTGCTACTTACCTTTAGTAAAGTAAACGTTCTTTCTATCGGCAGACGTTTATTTTATCGATTACTCGTTTTAGATAAGCAGAAGAAGGCTTGTAAACATACATAATTTTTGATCGAACAGAAATTTTAACCGTATATTAAACGACATATTTTGCGTAAAGCCACGTCGATTATTGGTACTGAAAAACGACAAGCCATTTTTTGCTCACGTTTCTCGGTGAAACGAGAACCACTTTTCCGAGCCGATGAAGGTTTAGTTTATCGAACGAAAAATTTCACGACGTGTTAAACGGTTATCAGGCCGGCTTCTGTGAGACTTTTCTCTCTCTTTCTCTCTGGTGGCCAACGTCCTGGATGATATTTTCGAAAGCTCTTCTTCTGACCCTTCGAACTTTTAAGTTTCTGTTCGGTGCAGTTTATTTAAGTTGAGCTTATTTAAGGATGGAGAGACGGTGTAAAGAAATTTCAAAGGACATTTCAAAGGTTGCAATAATGATAGCTCGCCGTATCGCTAACGATGATATTCCGTTTTTTCGATGCTTTTCGAAGGACGGCGTGGATCGGCCGGAATAAACTTTAGGAATGCTTTGATCGGCCTCTCTACAGAGAGCCGCCGGCACTTTGTATACAACGACGTCGATATGCCGGGATTGATCGCGAGAGTAGACGCCTCAAACGAGCGTCTATTGCTACGAGAAAGGGCGATGGCTGGTGTGGAGAACTTCCAAACTCAGCGGTGCACGATTTACGCTATGTAGTAACGTTACTGACGGAATTTACGAGTTTCTGCTATAATCCCGAGCTATTCTCTTTGTCCAGTGCTTTAGAGTTCGTATAAAGACCTCATTATTGCAAGTCCATTTCTAAAGCAGGATAATCGTATTAATTTCGAACTTTCATATCCCAGACTGTGCGAGCAGTCTCTGAGAAATTATCTTTCCACAAAATGAGCAATAATAACGAATCATCTCTCATATTATGTACATATAAAATGTACACATTATTTTACAAAAAAGAATATATATATATAACTGTAAAATTATTAAAAAAAAAATATCCTCAAATTAGTTGTAAAACTAAATTCTTTTAAAGCCTATAACTCATCAATCATTTCGTGTGAATTTACTCATTCTACTCAATGTAATCCATCTCCATTTTCTATCGTTTGCCGTTGTACAACTAGCACGTATAAAAGAGATCGAAACCCAATACGGGGTTCCCATTGGGAGTTCGTAGAGGAGTTAAATCGATACATCGGGATATCGGCATCGTCATAATAAATAGGGGTCCTTGAACTCTCGTACCACTCGTAACAGAAAATATAACAGTTCGAACTATCGAGCAGAATTCGAGTTTTTTTTTTAACGCACAGAAAATTCGCCATTCTATATGTTTCCTATTTCTCGTTACTTTATTTTTTTTTCTTCTCGATGGAGAAATCATCGATGTGCCGTATTGGCACAGGAAACTTCGCCGTTAGATCGATCTTATCGACTCATTGAGAGTCAGTAGCATCCGTCGTCAGTTCGACGTCGCGAGCATAAAGCAAACTTTATAATGCGCATTATCATTGCTGCATTAATACCGGTCGTCGTATAAACGCCGCGGCGTGATCCGACCGACGACAGAAACTTTCCGCCTGTCGCTTCCGCGCGAGTGCGACTCGCAACGTATTATAGGTATTAATAATTCGTCCTGGCGGATAGCGACGGTGCTCAGCTTCCTGCTCGTTCCCTGACGTCAAGGGCATGCCAACATCCTGTCTTCAACTCCTTCCGCCTCTCATCTCTTGCGATAACTTTTATCTCGCGGCTCGCCATTTTCGTGTGGCCGTACATCCACGACGGTTATTGGTTTCACGGTAGTGGTTCCCCTGGTGAAAATTTCATGGCAGAGGGGACATGCACAAAAGCATACACGCGCACTGCCCAGGGTTAATTATGCGCGAAAACAATATTATCGAAGGAATTATCGGATGCAAGGCCGAACTTCAGAGAGTGCGCCTCGGCAATGGGACGGCGAAGTCTCGCTGTTGTTCATCGTTTCTCTCTGCAGGGTTAATGCGCCACGCGAAATAAATCATTAATACGAATGACCTGTTCTCATCGGGTTTATAGGTAGTGGAAATAATGGGGAGATGTAGCTTGAAAGGATTATTGATCTGGATCTTGATTTATTGCACTGATAGAAAAATATTTGATATTTATGGCTGTATAAAATACATATTATGATTATTATTGTTACAATGTTAGTAATAACTATATATTATAATCATTTTTGGGAGGTTATATATTTTATATGATTGTTTTAAAAAATAACTATAAATTATAGTTAAATTATAGTAATTGCAACTATTTTTATGGTAATAATAACTACAATTATAGTTATTTTCTGTTGCCAACTTAGATATATTTGTGATAGAACTATACGTGTAGTTATTATTACCAACATTGTAGTAGTAATAATCATAATTATAATAGCATATAATTATAGTTATAAATACTAAAAATTTTTCTCTCACAAGGGAAATTTTTTTCCACACGAAGTGATAAATTCTGATTTCAATGAAACTTTGTGTATATTATATATTGTATATAAAAATGAATTTAGAAAATGTGTCCGTTGCGACGGAAAAACGGTTTGAAGAGGTGAAATTACTTCTTATTTGGTAAAGCGGTTTTCAATTTTTTTCGTTATATCTCGGAAATTATTCGAAATATCAAAAAATGTTTTATACAAAAGCTTTACAATAAAATTACCTCTATTCATTTACGTTAATAATACTTTTAATAAACAATTTCTTTTTAATTAAAAAAATTTCATTTTTCAAAAATATTGATGTAAATGAACAGAGGCAATTTTATTGTAAAAGTTTTGTATAAAACATTTTTTGATATGTCGAATAGTTTTTAAGGTACAACGAAAAAAGTTAAAACCCGCGTTACTTATAAGAGATGACCAAGGAGGTGACCTTCAAATTTCACGCTTCAAACCGTTTTTCCGCTGCAACTAATATTTTCTAAATTCATTTTTTTATGTAACCTATGTGTATACAAAGTTTCATTAATATCAGATTTAACACTTCGTGTGGTTCCCTCGTTAATGTGACCTTGGATTTTTACCCACGGATAAGCACGATTGTCGATTGTTAAAATTAATTAGACATAAATATCTCTTATCAGGAATAGTAAATATAATTAACAAAAATGTATATGCAGATCGTTATAAAGTGATCGTTATAAAGTTAAAAAAATTTTTTAAATATACAAACTCACCTAGTGTGTTTCACAGTAAACATCACATTTTAAGCAGAGAGATATAATAAATTACGTATGCGGGCTTATAATGAAATAGTAATTCAAAGCTTCAAAATTTTTATCAGTAGAAAATTTATATTAGTTTAAACTTCATTAACGTGCAATCTGCTAATTATATCTCGCGATTCTGTCACTAATAATTTTTAAGACTTTTTACACAGAAAAATGTTACACCGCGAAGTTACCTTCAGCATAAATATTACAGTATTTGTGTCATTCTTATCTTACAGTTGCATCAGTAATTAAAATAAATTTACATTAATCCGAGGCGAATAACAAGTTTCTAGGAATACAGTATTTATACTTGGATGAGTTTGAATTTGTTCATTAATGGAATATAGTTCATTCATTCGCAAGGAAATAAGAACTTATAAGAAAGAGAAATTAATCAATGTACATTTTAATTAAAAGTATTTTTTGTTGTTATAGCTTATATATAAAGTATAACAGTATTTATACTTATTTTATTACATTATTCGAAAGTTTATATCACTTACAGTATTATCGATGGTGTAAATTAACGGCTTTATTGGTTTTCGAAGAATACTGGAGCATCCTTAAAATGAAGGAATAAGAGATCTTGACTTTAAATTTAGTCAAGATCAAACAACATCTTCAGTCACTGTCTCGCAATTTTGGAAATGAAAATCGATTGTTAAACTTACATTATAGTTTCTGAGAAAAACGATCTTTTATCTAAAAGAGCTATCTTTACTCGTTATTTTCGTTCCTAAAGTGCTGATAAGTCCGATATCAACCCGTACGAGTTAATTTAAAACTTCTATCGCTCAACGAGATAGAAAGAGAGAGAATGTGTATTTTATTCTGGCCTTTAGTTTTATATGTTTGCGGAACTAAAGGTTAAATGACTTTAGAATTAATATACCGAGCGATGATTAAATTCTCTTAAATTCATCTATTACTAACGGTCATATGTTCGTGACAATAGAATTCTGAAAATTCGTGTTGCATGATAATCACGTGCGTGGTTTATCTTATCACCCTCGCGTACTCGACGTCCGGAACATCGCGAATGCTTTCGAATCTGATTTATGGTGATGATCATTCTTTCTCCCTCTCTTAAAATATTCGATAAACCTCCTCCATGTAGTCGTACCTTTGAATTTTATCGAAAATGTATAATCGATAATTCGTGGACCGGAATTGGCGTGATGATTCATATGTTGACGATGATGCATACGATATTTCATGCAAAACTCTTCGATTTATTATATGGTGGAAAATGCCGTGAAAATATCTCTTTCAAGCATATATTAAAAAGCGGTTTAACAATTTATTAAACTTTCTCTCTCTCTCTCTCTCTCTCTTTCTGTAAAGAGTGTCTACGTTAATTGATTTCATAGCACTCGAAATGCTACTCTGAGATTTGCTTCATTAAACATCTCGCATTCGCGCCAGCTGCGCATGTACCTTCAGCCTGGATAGAGGCTGGTGAGGGTTAATCGACTTTCCACCATCGTTCCGCTTCTTTCCTAAAAGTTTTTTTCTTTGTGCCTCCTGCTATCTTTAATTATACATTCAGAAGAGATCTCATTACGACACGTCGCGAAAGAAAATGATTAATTGGACACAACTAGCGTAGGTGCATATATTATGAGATACATCCGTGACCTGTTATACTCGTTACATCGATTGAATATTGCGCAAACGCACACGTAGGATGCAAGTAGTTAAATACTAAATTTCCTCGTAAAACTTATCCCCAGTTTCCACACACACACAAAATATACATACATACTATACAGGGTGTTTCCAAATTAAATCGCAAAACTTCGGGAGCGTGTAGAGGAGTAAAAAACTAAGAAAAAAAGTCCTATAGACATATGCTCGTTTTTGCTCCGTTTCAGAGAAATCGAAAAAAAATGTTTACATTTCTTGCCATATCTAGCACCGACATATTTGATTACATTTTCCACTTTCTGTTATGAATTTGTCAGTCGCTCTTTGAAAGCCTTTAACAGTAGATGAATTTTGTCTTTTGCAATATGCCGCGTACGTATTCTAATAGTGAATATGCTGATATGGTTTTTGTATACGGTTTCTGCAACGGTAATGCTTTAAAGGCGGTGCGAGAATATGCACGACGATTTCCAAACAGAAGAGTGCCAAACCGAAGAGTGTTTATGTTGACATTTAATAGATTGCGAGAGACTGGATCATTTTCAATTCGACAAGAAAACAACCGATTTCAAGCAGCGTTACGAAGAGATTTGCAGGCAGGGAACATTTGAGCAACATTTGAGAAATCGTATCGTAGCTGCAGCGAACAGAATATCGCAAGAACAGTGCCTGGCTGCTACAAGAGCCGTGTTTGACAGATGCAATGCTTGTATTGCTGCAAGAGGTGCACATTTCGAACAAAATCTTCATTAAAAAGTTTATAAATAAAATAATTAAAATAATAAATTAAATATATTTTTTTCTTTTTTCGTGATTTCCTGCGAAACAAAGCAAAAAGGAGCATATGTCTATAGGACTTTTTTTCTTAGTTTTTTACTCCTCTACACGCTCCCGAAGTTTTGCCATTTAATTTGGAAACACCCTGTATATATGTATAAATCTTTTTTGTGTAATATATATAAATTCATTCAAGTTGCTTTAACATTTTATAATAATTGGTGATCGATAAAATAAAGCCAACCTCCTTTAAAAGAATGATATAAGGCAAGAATATGCCTTCGAGAATGTCTCGAGTGAATATTGTTCTGAGAAATATTGTACCTTGGGAAAAGCTTGAAAGTATTTTTCAAGAAGAAAAGAATATTCTTCGTTGAGAAATTTATTATGTTAAGAATTATTCTATTTTGAGAATATTCATTGAATGTACGTATGGTACTATTCCGTATTATATAGAACGTAATAGTACGAGAACGTAATAGAGGTCAACCGAAGGATCGCCGGCCAATTCACCTTTGTACAGAGATATCGGCTGGGGTTAAAGATTGGCGCTTTAGGAGAGAAATATATGTTGCCACGAAACGGGAAATCAGGGAATTGTTAGGGAAATTGAAAATGATTAGGCAAATCAGGGAAAAGCTAGGGAATTTTGCCAAATTTTCTAGAAAATAAAAATTCTTGACTTTAACTTGACAATTAAAAATGCAAGCAGTGTCAGCAATATTAATAGTAATTTACATTGCTATATTAAATTGATTTCTTAATAAAACATTTAACAGTTTCAAAATTAGGATGAAAAGACAAAAATTTTTAAATATTATTGAAAATAAGGGAAAATCATGAAATTTTGTCTGGAAATCAGGGAAAAGTTAGGAAATTTTAAGATGGGGCATTTGTGACAACCTTGGTTGGTCATCCCACAGAACTTGAGCCGATACCTTGATAAGGGCTCGATAAGATATCGCGTTCGCGTAAATATTGTCTTTAACCGGCTTGGCCTATAAATAATATATACATATGATGCACGCTCTCGGTTTTTTCCACCCCGTTTACCCTCTCTCCTATCCGTCGCCACGGTTGCTATCGTTCTGTATCCACAGCACGACGGCATCGTCGCCGAAGGAAACTGCTTCGGGATGAAAAGTAAGCGGTATGTCACGTATATACGCGTGTTCTCCGCACGTGTACGTGCTATACAAAGGCGCGTTTGTACAGAAACACAGTAAAGGACGAGTTCCTCTAGCGCTTGTGTATGTGTGTGTGTGTGTGTGTGTGTGCATTTGAGTGCGCGCACGCGTGTGTGACACGATACCACGGTCTTGGCACGTATTCATACCCTGGGCGTCCATTGTCTCGAGTTATTCGAAGGTAAAAGATCGCAACTGAAGCGTTAAAGCTGACGTCATTGTTTCACTTTTCTTTCGTCGCGTGCATGCATCTGCCTACGCGCGCGTGCATATAGCACACGTGAGGCGAGCATCCTCCTGTTATACCCGTTGTGTACATCATCGGTCGCCCCGAGCTATCAATTCCGCGCGATGTAACTCCGATACAACGATGCTTCATTTTACAATACTTTGCGCCAATGCACGTTTTCCGTACACATCGTTCTTGTGTCGTTAACAGTGTGACAGACTGTAAGTGATGCCGAAGGATCCGGATGTGGGCCAAATGTCGGAAACGCGCTTGCGTCTTGTCGGAATTAACTCAATTATTCCGAGTATATCGATATGTACTATTTACATACGCGTGTATTTGCATTTTACTGAAGCATCCTTTAAGTCAGTTTAATATCGGCATTTTTCTGTGATTTTCTCATTGCATATTGGATTTCAATCATAACTGACCGACTGCCAAAGCGCAAGCAAATGGTGTGCCGTTTGTGTGAGTTTGATTACTTTTAAGTGAGTGAGAATAAATTCGTTAGGAAGTTTATTTAGTTGGATAAAGAGAGAGAGAGGGAGGGAGAGAAAGAGGGAAAAAAGAGACTTTCGATGTATATATGTACACTTGTTAAGCAACCAGCTACGGAAGTGGATGTAAGGGCGAGAGTACAAAGTCTTGCATAACGTATAATGCATAAGAAAATGAATCAATCAAAGTTCTTCATTTCCTTTCTTTTGATGAAATAAAGGACTGCTTGGTTGATTTTTTTATGTCTCATGCGTTGGTCCTGAAACACAATAGGTGCAGTAAGCCTAATGGGCTTTTTACAATAAGCCATTATCTAAGCTTTAAATTTTAAGTCTTAGAAATTGATCAATCATAGTCGATTATTTTTCTGATATTCGACTGTGATTAGTTAATTTCTTACGACTTGAGACTTGAAGCTTAAGTAATGGCTTATTGTAGAAGGCCCATCAGGGTGGGAGCACAGAATCTTACACAACATGTATAATAATACATAAAAAAATTAATCAATCAAAGTTTTTCATTTCCTTTCTTTTCATAAAATAAAAGACTGATTAATTCACTTTCTTTGCTTTATGCGTAATGTATTATGTAAGAATCTGTGCTCCCGCCTTAAGAAATTAATCAGTCAAATGTGACAATAATAATCGATTATAATTGGTCAAATTTTAAAGGCTGAAAGCTTACTACCTATTGTGTTTCGAGCGCATTTATGCGTTATGAAAGAATCTCCTGCCTTAACAGCCGATTCACTATTCTCTCGGCATCATACGTTGTCCGTAGCGTGCTCTTCTGTTTGCGTGACATCAGCGTTAGTTCATTCCTGCAACCAACAATTTTATAACAGTGACGAGAATATTCCCGCAGCCGCAAGTGCGCTCCCTTAATTAATCGCGCGCTATGCGTGCGCGTACAAAATAGAAAGGTGCGTCTGTCGAGCTGGGAAAAATACCTCGCGAGCTTAGGGAAAAAGTCCTTCTATGAACTGTGACCTGCGGATACACGGATGACCCGCTTCATCCCCACGACACACTCGCCCCAATCCTTCGTTGTGTACGAGATATATTGGATGTTGCCGTCTCACGTTGTGGTGACGGGATTAATCCTAAGGGCAGTTACTCACTCATGTAGACTCCGACACTCATGTAGACACTGGCATTTATTAGCACAGGTCAATGCTTCAAATCGCTACCGGCACAGCGGAGTTGCGCTCCACTTGCACATACATTCGCGTACATACGTACGTTCTTATAGACAAGGTCGTTCCGTGACCTATCCGTTAGACTGGGTATTAAAAAAGGAACTGTCAAACCCCGGCAGATTGTAATACTCGATTCGTTTTACTTATCCGCGTTAGCTGAATCCGTAATGCGTTTGCGGAATACGACCTTTATAAATAATTGACGGGAAAGTCGATAGGCGTGCGATACAAGTTACAATAAAAGAACATAATGCGCGGATTAAATTTTCTTTGACGAAAATTCAATTTTAGCTTGCACACGTGTGACATATCGAAGGTAATTACCGCGGGCGTGCGGTTGATTTTACATCGCGCATAACCTATATGTCTATTTAAATCTTATTAAGCGTAATCGATCAGAGTAATTATGTGCGTAGTACCGATAATTCGCGCTTTAATACCCGTGAGTGCATTAGTGCAGGGTGTTTATTACATGGGAAAACCTGGAATTTATATAAGAGGTTTCTTTTCTATTTTTGAAAATGAAGGCTATTTATGAAATTTTATCGGTATTCAGGAAAATTTTGGGAATTTTACTTTTAAATTTTAATTCTGTCTTTTTTTGAAAACATTATTGCATTATTTTTTCTTGATGATGCAAAATGTTGACAATTGGTTAGCAATAAATATACATCCGCGTATATTCATGTGCACTCTCGTGCGTATCATAAGTTTTTATAAAAGAAATCAAGGTGACAAGCAGAATAGAGTAGTTTACGGATACTGTATTGTAGTAAACCTTGCCTATATACCGTTCTATATATATATATATATATATATATTTCGCGGTCTCAATTGTAGAAAATAATGGATCCCAGCAAACACCAATTAATAGTAACATAACTGATAGTTATAATTCTTCCCTCAACAATATAATTGTTACGTATATATGTATTGTATTACAATTATATTGTTGAGTGAGAAATTACAATTAACAGTTACGTTACTGTTAATTGGTGTTTATTGAGATATTATCTTGTCAAATCCTTATCTTCTATTAATTTCCAATTTATAGTTTGTGTTACTTTTGCACTCCAATTTATTTCAAAGTTTTATTTAAAAAATCTCTAATTTTGGAATTTTTAACAAAAATATTTATAAAATTCAGAAATTTCAGGAAATTTTTTTTACAAGATTTCAATAAACATCCTGTGGTGTAAATGATTTTTTATAGCAAAAACAGTGAAATAATTGCACAAAGGGATAATTAACAATAACGTACTGATTATAGCAATTTATTTCCACGTAAAATTTTGTGATTTTTAGACTCAGACTCAGGTTGTTTAAACATAGTAAATATAGATATTATTATTTATGTGTTTCTTTCAAAGACTTGTAATGTATAATTCTTTCTTTGCTTTTTCTGTTGCAGTGAAGAAGGCGCGGTTCATCTGCGAGGATGGTTCGTATATGGGAAGAATAGAAAAAATTACGATGGAAAATTCACTCATTTGATCCATTGATTTGTTTCCTAATTATTCTTTTCTAATTACCAAACGATATACGAGCGAAATATTAACACGTGTGGAACCGGGCGTTCAAAATTGGGATTGAGACAAACCACAGAACCGAGGTCTTTATTCACGCTTCGCTTCTAAAGTCTGCGAACAATTTATTGCACTTCGCGATTGGAATAGTGCCAAGTTTCGGATTATGCGATTGCTCAAGCAGAATATCGTGACGTTCCGATTATACCAAAATAATTTTTCCATGTGGAGATGTAACGTATTCCCGTGTGGAAGATTATAAATATATCGAATTTAAATAAATCTAAAATGATACATATCGTATATTTAAAAACTTTCTATAATTTTTCGAAACTTCTTTAACAGATAAATTGATAATTTCAATAACATCGGAAAAACTTTGAATTTATGTCATTCATCGCATCATTCAATATTTCCTACGATGACGAATGTAATCTTGACAGTCTTCGCTTGTATACTCATATTATGTCTTTTTTAAATATTCATTCGCATATCACATGTACGTCATTATACAGAATGGACTTATGAAGACCATTATTTCACGCAATTGTCGCAAGTATTGAAAAGCGTAACGATAACGTCCTCGTTCGCATCGCGAATACACATAAATGCATGTAGTTTTAAGAATTTATTTACTCAATGTTCTGACTATACATTCATTCGTATCGCTCATTTGCTATAACAACGACATAACTAAAAAATTGTCATTGTTTCCTTGCAGAAAATAAACTGAAACATGAAAAAAGAAAGAACATATTTGAATATACAGGGTGTATCTGTACTCAGAGAAAAAAGTCGTATCAGTAACTGTAAATTTGTAGTGAAATAGCGCCTCAACTATATACATATTATTAAATTCTAATAAGAATACTAGATTAAGTGAACTAAGAAAATATAGTACATTAACCATATAATCAATTTATAAATGGTTAATATTACTATATTTTCTTAGTTTATTTAATTTACTTATTGTTGTTATTAAAGCTTTATAATACATATTTACAAGTTTGTGTATGCATTTCTTATTTATTTTTGTCTTCCAAGTTTGAAACCAACGCTGCGCCTTTTATCGTAAGCTGAGTGGTTTCCTTCTTAGGAGAAACTGAACTCCGCTACGTCCCTCTGGTGACAAAGCCGCGTACTACTCGTACTGAGCGACACTTTAAAAATTTTTGTCTAAACTAGAAAAATGTAATTGTTATATCTATTTGTATGAATTCCAAGTAACTACTCAATGTAGTTGAGTCACTATTTCACTACCAATTAATAGTGCTTACAATTTGTTACCGTGACTATATTTTTATAATATTCTTTCAGCACTACTTTAGTTTCTATTACTTTGTAAAACTAGTTACAGGTACTTCAATTGCAAAAGTTGCCAAATTTATATAAATTTGCTAGAACTATTTCGTTTTCTTTCAGTGTGAAATAACATACACTAACCATAGAGTGCTATTCCTAATAAAAAACTGAGTCGAAAAGTCCTTTACCATTTTGCTATTTTCGCAATAGTTAACAAGATATTAATTACTAAAAATCGTTGAATATTGGTTTTCAATAATTTTTTACTCAAATACTATCAACTTTACAGAAAAACTGCAACAGACAAAAATCATTTATTTTCTTCTCATAAAACCCTAAGAATTTTTTCAGAATTTTTTATCAACTTGTTAGTATTGCATTTTCTTATTTTTATCACCATGAGAAAATACGGTATTAAAAAATTCTGAAAAAATTCTCATAACTTTATGAGAAGAAAATAAACAATTTTTATCTCTAGCAGTTTTTCTGTAAAGTTAATAGTATTTAAATAAAAAATTATTGAAAACTAATATTCAGCGATTTTTTGTAATTAATATCTTGTTAACTGTTGCGAAAATTGCAAAATGCTAAAGGACTTTCCGACTCAGTTTTTTTAATAGTAGGAATAGCACTGTATGATTAGTGTACGTTATTTTAGATTACCTTGTATATTGAATATACTCTTATTTCTCTATAATCAGTATTAATTATTACACCAAAATTTTTCAATTATATATATATATATTACTTCTCGAAATTCATTTTTAAAATTTAAAACATTGAAATTTATTTTCTGAAAAATTTTATTTTTTGTTGCCGTAGCAATGCGATACTAACTTCTCCCCTATCGAGAATACATTTAGTTTTATCAAAATTGATCATACATTTTTACATTCACTGTGGTATCTCTCACCCCAAAACGCGAATATCTTGGGGCTTATTCTCATCACGCAAACGACATTTGACTTGTTCCATATCTGGTAGCTTATTGGGTCAAGAAAGAGCTGCACGTTATTTTCACTAAGATCTATTTATGCCGCGTCTAATTTTTTATTAATAATTCTCTCTTTTCCAAGCTCATTGGTCGAATGTTACCGAGGTGAGCCGTGGATTGCGAACGTATTTCGTCAGTCGCTTCGGAGACAATTTTCGTGTCTCGTAAAGTAAAATGTCGAGGGTGACGCACTACTGTGCGCCCGAAACATCGTGTCGCGGGTCATAAAATCTCGCCCATGCTTTTTGCGCGACTTATCGAAGGCGTGCAGCTGAGAGCGTGTACTGGAGTTGCCTAAGGTGTGGGCGGATCTTATTGGAGTTTAACAGTTCGTCCCCCTTCGTGCACCCATTCTTGAACACATAAAACGCGCGAGGATGTCATCAGGATCGCTCTTAAATTGCGAACAAAACGATCCCATTCGCTGATATTACGAGTTTATAGGGAACTAAAATTACGATATTTTTTTTTCTGTCGAAACGTAATTTATCTGCTTCAAGCGATTCCATTAAAAGTGATAAATGTGACGTACTTTAATCAAGATATTTAATATGTTTCATCGTTATGAATGTTATGATTTAATATAACGTATTTCGCTCGTATGTTGAGGTATTCGTTCTTGTAACGTACATCGTATTTTGGTCGACTAAAAAATAGATTATCGAATTTCAGCGGATCAGTTCAACTCCTACGTAACGTTAAAGCTGCAAAACGTGAAGTCAACGACAGTTACTGTGAAAGGGGCCAATCCATGCTGGGAACAAGACTTTCTCTTGTAAGTTATCGATAATTAATTTTACGGGGAAATTAGGCGCAGCTTGAGAAACTTGTTAAAAATGTTGTTTAATTAAACGAGCTTCTATAACAATTCGAAAATTTTCTGCACCGTTACTATGGCGTTACACACTTCGAAAACATTGCGAACTATCGCGTGTGCACCGGCACTAAAATATCTAGGACAACCGGTAATTTGTGCACATCTAGAGGAATCTGAGACTAATCATACACTTATTTAATGGGACTCTATCTTAGCAAAATGAATTAAACGAAATAAATCTTGTCCGTCGACCAAATTTGCTGAGCAAAGAATCGCAAATATTTTCAATAAATTTATGGAGGAAAAAACGTGCTTCTTTTTCATGGCTCGGTATTATCAATCCTTAGCTTAACTCCTTTTGTTTGAGATGAGATCCTCGGTCCATTACAGTCTTTGTTTTTCGAATGGGTTGTTAAATAGATTATTAAAAAAAAGTAATATAAAGTAGAGCTAAAGTAAAATTGGCTTGCGGATTAAAAAGGATTGTCTTGTTGTGCAATGTCGACGGTTACTACACAAAAAGATATATCATTCTTGATCTTGGCTCGCTTACGCAGCATTTGACGCCAGTGAATTCTTCGCTAAAGTCTCGCTGTTAAATTTCGTTTAATCTACTTTGTACTGAAAGCATAGCTGTTTACTTCACGAAGTAATATTTCTTCGTGGTCTCGCAAAAGGTTAATGGAACTTGTTTGTTACGCAGCGAAACGAATGACATGAATGCCGGGCTCGTGGTGGAGGTATGGTGCAAGGGATTCTTGTGGGACCGCTTTCTGGGCTACTACTACATTCCACTATCAGAAGTGTCCTACATGAACGAGGTAACGAGAAATCAGTGCAACTTAAGTCGTACGGCAGAAGTACAGGATCGACAATCCGAACAGTCCGATATGTGTGACACCAACAGTAACACACAGCCAGACATCATTACTGACACGGTACACTAACGCAATACATTCGCCATACACTGCAATATTACACTCGCTCACATTTTGCAACATCAAAGCAATTAAAATATTCAAAATGATTGAAACATTCGATGATACTGCTGCTTACTGCCTCGCGATGACAATAACAAATGCTTCTTACGATTCGCTATAACTCGATACAACCGATAAGAGCCGTTTAACTTCGTTTATTTATTTCTCACCGCGAAGTAGAGATTGATTATTTTTAAGGGAACGTTATTGTATACGCAGATTACGGTTTACGAGCATTTCTTAAGCACTCTCTGCACGTAATGATCTTTCCCAAAAATCTGCTCATGTTTCCATTAGATACGCTTCCCTTTCAGCTCTTTCTTCGTCTTTAGTAGCATCTTACGCGAAATGAAATTCGTTGAGTATTTGCTCATCGAACGGAACCAAATCACCATTTGGCACGCTATTCAGGGTCATCCGTTGGTTTGGCGGAATAAAGATATGGTCAACAATGATGCTACAAATGTTACAATGCTTTAAAGCATTCTTTGATTGATCAATTAATAAAATTCTTTCTTCTGATTGATCAATCAAATGTTTCGGAGCATTCGTGAGACTTTAATCGCATCCTAAGTGGATTATCCTCGGCAACACATTATTGTTCAGTAAATGTCCGTCATAGCTTTCTATCATCGTCGATGTGAAAACTTTATATGATTTTTTGATTTTCCTCTATGAGGTACTATAAATTCGGAAACGATGAGTAAGCTATAAACACAGAAAACGTGACACAATCAATCGACGTCACGCTCGATGCGTGATCGATCGTGAGGTCGATTTATTATATTGTATGTCGCGCGTGTCTAAATTGAATTTGCGAAGGTGACGTAACGATGACCTATACGAATGTCACTTAATTCGTTGTGTGTTTTCACGAACTCAATCATGTGCAAATGTAGAGTACTCGAAGAATACGGTGATTAATGATAGCGCGTAATTTACGTCGCTGACGTGAGCAAGCATCGCAGTTGCGATAGCGGAGATGATGATTTATCTCTTCCTCTCCCTCTCTTCTCTCTCTCTCTCTCTCTCTCTAAGATACATTTATAGTGCATATTGCGTTCATAATTAGCGTACATAATTAGATATTAATAGCAGCCACGAGGGACCCAATTTCTCTTATCGCCGCTTCCATCGGGCGTGCTCTCAAGCTCTGGAAACGTAAGTTACCGGAACTTGGGGATGTCGATTCACGTAACACAAATTACATTTCACTTGGCGACTCATACGATAAATTGGTGTACTTGGATCTTCTCCGGTCTGATTTTCGATATAAGTATAATAGTAAGAGATTTTAGAAAAATTAAGATTCTTTTCTTGTACTACTACGGTATGCCTTTTGAGGTTTACGATCCTACCGAGATTTCTTCCTGCGATTTCGCTTCCTTTATCTTTCTGCCTTCGTTTGTGAAGGACGGTTGACTGCACTTCTGCACGACGACAAAAGTGAATTTTCACTAATTAAATTGCCCGAATGCTTCATTTCAAGGTTGCAGAAATGAAGAAATGCAAGGTATTCATTCGGCAAAATCACCCTTTCCCTGGCGAGAATAATAACTCTTTGGAGCGCTCAGTCATTCTTTTAAATGACTAGACAGGAGTCACTCATGCGCAACCCAGAAACGAAGAAGCAATTTCTTTTCTTTTATTCCTCTTTCTTGGTTGTTATTCAAATTCCCCGAAGAGATCGCTCCGAAGAGAGTGCCTTAAAGTTGATTTCCCGTTGTCCTCTTCATGGCAGGACGTCTCATTATTAGTATCATAAATCGGATTTGAACTTTTTTCTACGAAAAGGTATTCTCCAATTAATACGCGCGACAGTTTTCTAAGTCATTTCATTAAAATTAATATTTAGCGAAATTGTATTTTTAATGAGTGCAAATAATTTGTGGGAGAGTATTAAAAGAAATACGGTCAATATATATACATATACAATCTCAACAAACAAGTAAAAAAGACGACTAAAATCAGACCTACGCTTGTTTGCTTCTTCCGCGCGAAATATCTGCAGCATCTTTCAAAAAAACGAACAACTCAAATAAGATTATACTACAAATATTAAACAATTTTATTATGTGTGAGAACACAGTTCCATTTTTGCATTCATTGACTAACGCTACTCCTTGTGAGTATCTCTTTCGTCAAGCTGTCCTTTTTACACCCGAAAGATTACAGAGTTCGACGCCGTGTTTGATCGCATAACTTTTCTCCCTCAATGAAAACTCTAGTAGAAAGAATGCAAAGGAAAATTTGCTCTCTGATAAAAGACAATCTCTTTGCTAAGGATTTAAATTCGCATTCGTACGATCTTTCTACGAACGAGGTCGAAATCACGTCCGGTGTCGTTCTCGACCACGACATCGCCATCGCCAATACCCGGATCCTCATCCGCTTGTGACGTCACTTGGCGCGCGGCCAAACCTCGACGCTCAATGAAACGTTCGGGGTAGCCGAGTCTTCGAGTGGGCGATGTGGTCTACATGGGTTTACGACGACACTATGCTGCGTGCACACACATAGAAGCAAGCTTTCGGAAAGGCAACGACCTTGACGAAATATTCAGCTGATTCTCGCCCTTTTTCTTTGCTTGGAGGAAGCCTGACACGGCAGCATTTACGCGATCTTCGAGAAGAGAGACTCCTTGCGTTAACGATCTCCCATTCACATTCGCAAAATAAAGTATTTTGCGCGACAATTTTATATTCTTTATACCCGTATCCATTACGTTTTCGCTTCTCCGTGAAATACTACGTTATTCTCCGGTACGAGAGCAGAAGTTGATGACCGTGTGATCTATGATCTGCAACCACGGGCACAAAAGCGAGCACAAGTCGTCATTTATCCCACGACAAGAGATGTGTTAAGGCATTCTCGCTCGGCAAAGTTCTTTCGCTCGACTTTCCGCTTTAAACCGCACGATTGCGGCAACAATGGGTGAATCCACAAATCACGCTGTAAATCGTTCCCTTCACGTTTTTCTGGACGAGCGATCGACGAACCGCGCGCTCCCGGTAGCGGTGACATTCGCAGAGATAAAGCGTCAATGCGGAAAAGAGAAAAAAAGATGGTAAATGTATGCGCGCACATGTGTAAAAAGTATAAAAGAGGCGAGGAAGAGACAACGTGGGCGAGGAGATTCGGTCTAGAATGGATGAAAGATGACGAATGGAAGAGATGATGAAGATGATATGTAACCGTATATGCTCGATGATGACGGCGACGATGGCGACGAGCGAAAAACGCGACGGAGTGAAGTAAACGAGCCTCGAAGTACCAATGCATGAGGTCAGATTACTTTGCCTTTCGTGTTGCGGAGAGGACTATCTGGGTCAGCCGTGGCTTAAAATATTCATAAAACTGCACGCGATGTCTAATACGAATCTGCCCGATTCGATACGCATTGAAAATACACCTACCGAGCTTGAAATGATTTCGGCCTGACGCCGCCAACATCGGAGACACAGATTGTAATTCGCTACGGACGATGATGTCTTATTGTCCCGTACCCGACAGCGTTGAGTACGCCCGTTCGTTCGCGTGCTACTGACAGCATCTCTGTTAACGGACATTTTCGTACAATCTCTTGTCTCTCCTCCTGTGCCATGACATCGTCACGATCAAGTACTACCTACGTAGCAACGAAATTCCGCAAAGGTACAGCACGTGGAAGATTTCCACGTCGGCGGGTCTTCCAACGGCTGAATTTCGGTAGCTGATTCAACACTCGCGAACACTCATCTCGGGTCTTGACTTTAATTCACGAGATTCTGATTAATAGCGAGCCGCGAGCCCATTTCGTCCTTCCGGTTTTATACGACTCTGTCCGAAGGAGAGATGGATTTCCTCGTTCGAATCGGACCTTTGTTCCACAAGCGATTTATTTTTCGTGATTTGCATTTTTATTACCGATTCGAATCTTTTTCTTCGTCTCTCTTCTTTTAGTTATTTATCTATTTGTCTGTTTATCTATTTATTCTATTTCATTGATATAGTCACGATAACGACAACTTAGATCCCTCTCTATCTCAGCTTTAATGGACGCCGAAAAATTAATCGACGGTTCGTTTAAGTGGCTCCCTGATATTTTCCGCAATAACCCAGACGAGAAAACAAGAACGAGACCACTTTCGATTTACTAATAGCGGCGGCAGCAAAGAGTCCTGCGTCCTTATCAGCTACGCTTAACGTAAGAGAAGTAACATCCGTAACTACGGGGTCTCGAGAACCGGCTGATGGGAAACGGATCCCTAGGATCACCTTCGTGATCCATGGAAAATTTCAATCTGATGGACGATCGTACTTTCGGGGACGGTTGGTACAGAGGAGAAGGGTGAGAAAAGAGGAAAACGTCATGGAAGTAAGAAGGAATCGATCGATCGCGCAGGCCATTTATGCTCTTACCTTTTTCCTTCGGCTCTTCTCCTTTGTTCTCTCTCTCTCTCTCTCTCTCTCTCTCTCTCTCTCTCTCTCTCTCTTTCTGGAGTAGTCGTCCTAGTCTTGTTGAAATCACGTCACGATCATAGACACGTGGTCGAGTATTCTCGTGTTAGGAACAAAACGAAGGGATACCATCCAGGGAAGTTAGGACATTTTGGCAGGATTGAGGCGAGTTATTTGCTGTTTGCTCTTGACTAGTGACTCGTGAGACCTTGGTAGTGGATGTAGTCGACCGCTTTGTTGACCCGAAGAATTGACGAGCGGCAATCGTCGACAATTCCATTCTGAGAATCGTGTCGGGAGCGGGAAATCAAGCGGCCACGCTGGCCGGGCCGGAGACGGCTTTTATCGGCGAACGAGTCTCTCCTTGCGTTCTCGTGGGCGGAAAAATCGAAGCATGTACCCATCGACGCGTGGGACACGTTATGTGCGCTGGAACTATCGAATAAACGGTTGTTACGTTCGAACCGCCTGTCTAGTTATATAAACATGCGACGTAATAAAGCGCGACAGAAATAAATCGCTGGTATTAATCCTGTTGCGCGTAGGATCATTTGGCAGGGGTGATTGGATATTAAATAAATTTATTGTCGTGAACGAAAATGGTTAAAATGTTGTTGTTGCTTGCGAAACGATGCCGCGTTTTTATTACTATTGAAGTTTTCGGAAAGCGAGAGGCGCGATTTCATGAAGCTTTTTAAACTGGCTTAGCTAAAGGACAATTAGTACTATTATTTATTGATATTAACTCTTTCAATTTGTTTAAACGTTAGTTGTAGTCATACAATTGTTTCTCAAGCGAAATAATACTCGCCAGTGAATGCAGCCGTCATTCCAAACGGTTTAAGACAAATCCTCGGCCGTCCGTAACAAATGCGCTTGTAAGTAAATGCGCAAACAATGCTGTTAGTGCGTTCAAGTTCTGATGAACATGTTATATATACGTCTTGTTTGAGCAGATACCTACTATAGTTCAATCGGCCATATTCGCAATTATGTGGCTCGTATCCTAATATTATCTTGCTTGACTATCAATTCTGTTAAATTCATAATGTCAAATAATATTCAATTTTAGTTATTTTTAGTTACTTCTATACATCGTCACTGCACAGGAAAAAGAAGTGTTTAATTTTAAGATATTAAAATGTTTTATTCTTTATTCCATTTTTTAAATACTTAAAGATATTTTAGTTTTAAACTTTTTAAATAGACAAAACACTATGTGCTTTGGATTTAAAACACTATGCGTTTATAAAAAGTTTAAAACTAAAACTTCTTTAAGTGTATAAAAAATGGAGTAAAGAATAAAACACATTTCTTTTTACAGTGTACTCTTTCACAATATATCATTAATTTAATTAAAAGTTGATGTAGTTAACTAACGTATCGGAAAAAAGTGTATTAATTTTGACTCAAGTTTAGTTTATTATTTACTAGTGCATACATTAATATGGACATAGTTTACTTTGAACCTAACCACAGAAACAGATTGATTTACACACTGTTCTTTGATATCAAACAGTGTATAGGTACGTCTATCATTAGCTTGTATTCCGATATATGCAATATTAAAAATCTATAGTTCACACTATTAAATTCATAATGTTAAATTATATTCAATTTGAGTTATTTTTAATCATTTTATATAGGTCATGATCTATTTAATATGTCATTAATTTAAGAGCTAAAACAATAGAGTTAAATAATTTATTTCAAGAGAATCAAATTTGACTTAAATTGTTTATTATTTATTAGTATATACGTTAATATGGACGTTGTTTTAGAACTACAAGAATGGATTGATTTACATTTTGACATACATGGAAGTTAAAAATAACCAAATGTTATTTAACTCAAGAAACTGGGTTACCATTGCTCCTTTGATATTTAACAGCGTATTTTAACATGTATAGATTTTTAGTACTGGCAAAATATCTGAACCGACCATTGACTAAAGTTTTCTCGATCGTGATCGGTATAATCGAGCAGTTCGTAGATTTTGAGCGATGCAGAACCTGACTGAATTTTCACCGCTACAAGAAAGCTTAAAACTTTCAAGTAAGAGTTTAATGCCTATTACGGTCGAAGCTTAGATGCTTTTAAATAATTTCTATGTGAATTTATATAGTTCAAAAAATCATTTCGGTGCGCAGTTCAAATAACTGTAACATATTTAGCATATAATTTCACAGAAATTACTTAAAAGCATTTAAGATCCAGCTTCGACCATAATAGGCATTAAACTTTTACTAGTTGTGTATTCACATATACCTTAATAAATCCTTTATTATTGTTTAAAACTTTCGGTCCTCCGACGTTATCGTTAACGCGTCTCAACACCCGCTATTTCTCACCAAACTGAAAATCGTTGAATTCCACGCTGCCTCTTGATGTACGAGTATTTCTGCCGACTGGTGGAAAGTCATTGTGCCGTCGGACGCTTAATTACGCGGGTGTCGTGTCCTATTCGTGAACGCTCGTCAACCCCACCTCCGCAACCACGATCACCAACTCCTATGACGCTATCGTTGCATCGGCAATTTTCTTTTTATCGTAAGATTAAGAAGCAAGATCTCACCGACGTAAGTGTGTTGGACACGGAGGAGACGATGCAGAAGAAAGAGGCACAGAACGAACTATTAGCGGTCGCATCATGCACACATGGCTTGCGCAGAAACGTGGTTTGATGATGTATTTCTCCGCAGTCTCTTGCTATTTGTCACGTGGAGAAAATAAATCGTCCCACGTGATAATTTCCGGGGAAAGAATGATCGATGCGACAAAATACGATGGCTTAGGATAAAATGGGAAGTGACATGTGCAATTATATGTTCGTTAATCTATATCAAAAAAAGAATCTTATAATAGCTACTAATGAGTGAAATAATTCCAATCAAATGTTTAAACAAAAGATAAATTGTACTTTACTAAATATTTGGAAGGTCACCGATACTGACATAGGTTTCCTAAAGCGACATCCCTTTATTTCTTAGAAACTAACCTTTGCACCTTATTAATACTAATAAAAACGTGATCTGTATAGCTAATTAAAGAAGTACAAACTCATAATTCATATATTTGTGGCTTATTTCTGTAAATCAACTAAAAACGAATTCTATGAATCCGAGAAGAAAATTCTTATGGTATTTTTTTGCAAATTGCGTAATTAAAATAATAGTAACTGTATTATTGATAATATTATGTCATTTTAAATGTTTATAGTATAAATTAGTTTTCTTTACAGAATAGGATATATCTTTATTTATAGAATAGGAATGTTGGCATTATTGCCTGCTATGTCAGTTTTGGAGCCCATTTTGTCAGACGCTCATTTTTGCATAACTTACGAAAAACTTAATTATTACAAACTTGCAAATAGTATTATAAAAAAAAAACTGCTTATACTATCTGATAGAAGACATTTTTTTAGTTTGTATTTAGGTTCTTGAAGTTGTATTTTTACCTTTTGTTTAAGAAATATTGTCTAAAAACAAAGTGTTATGTCGGTATCGGTGACCTTCCTCTATTACCAAACGATTGGTTATATTATTATGCATAATACTTATCGAATATTTAGAAAAGTAAAATTATTTTTTATTGTATTAACTGAACATTTGATTGGAATTATTTCACTCAACATTTGGTAGCTATTATCAAACTTTTTTCAATGTACCGTGCTCTTCTTTTTAAACAAATAAAAAATTATTTTACCCGATATATAAAAAAAGAGCAATTTTTTTTCATGCTGGCTCTATCAGTAAGTCAATTATGAAAGTCAATAAGTTCGTATAACAAATCAAACTAACAAAGACTCCTTATAAATCAAAAGAACTAGGAAAGAACATGGGCAATAGGAGTCAAACGCGGAAGACGTTGCGCAAATAATACGACTATGAAGCGTAAAACTTCTTTATTTTTAATAAACGCGCTAATTATAAATAAAGCGTTAATTTGCAAAGCTAATTATAAATATTGCCCATGTTCTTTCCTAGTTCTTTTGAAAGTCAATAAATTGCATGAAAACTCGTTTACTCCGCTCTAATATCGTTGAGAAATCATATCCTTCTCTCGATGCTGGATAGAAGCGCATATTGAGCCGTCGTAAGTGATAGCGATCAATCGATAGCGCGACCATCTTTTCACTAGAGACGCGAACGCGTATCTCACTTCTTATCTTTTTCTATGTGATAGATACGTTAATTAGGCTGGGTTGCGAGAAAAGAGATTGAAACCAGAAAAGTAGGGGCGATTGGTGCGTCACAGTTCCCGTCTCTAACCTAATTCGACTCTCCCCCGCAGTAGCACCGTAATAGGGCGGAATTAACTGGAATGAACGACCACACAGTACTCCTGAACTGCTGTCTTTCTTATTTTAACATCATTAATGGCGAAACTATCCACGGTATCTTCCCGTACTTATGCTTTATCAACGCAAAAAATTTTAACTTTCCTCATAATAATGAAAAATTCATTTATCGCGCTGTCCATTAAAATTGCGGGTTCTCACGAGGAAATATGTCCGAGAGAAGAATTTACATTTTACATGCGACATTTACGTGACGCGGGAAGAAGAAAGATTCATGCCAGTAGGTGGATATAAATTGATACGATCTCTGTATTTTCGCGTGTTATGTATAACGAACAAGGGTGACTTTCTGTTGCCATCGATGTTTTCGTATGCCTGCCGATGGATGTCCGCTTTGGTCTTTAATGGTCTATTGATTTCCAAAGGCAAAATGCAACCTACCCCTAATAATAGCCGATTATATCTTAGCGTCGCGTCCGACCAATTGAGATCACGAGCCGGTATTGGAATAATCTTCTGCAATTTCCACTCTCTGCTATTTACGTATCGACTATAAAAATATCGTATCGCTGTTATTTTCCATGCCACAAACGAGGACAGAATGACTAGGATTACAATATCTCATTTATAATAATGCCTATTGCTGTGTCAGCGATATTCACTGCGAAATTGATGCTATGCAGATGTATATGTATAACATAATGCATTCAAGAGAAAATCAGTTCATCAAGCCAACTGATATACAGGGTGTTCAGCGTAACGATCTGTACGATTTTTCCGATAGTTAAAAAAAAGATTGAAGGGTAAGTATTTATCTGTTTTATATAGGCTACAACATGCGATAAAAAAATTTAAAAATTTAAGATGGCTTTGATTTTTCTATGAAAACTTTTTTTTTTAATTCTTTTATCGTATGTTGTAGCCTGTATAAAACAGATGAATATTCACGTTTTAACTTTTTTAACTGTGGAAGTATCTGAGAAACCCCGCGAACCGCTACGCTGAACATCCTGTATAGCAAAAGCAAAGTTTAAGTGACGTAATTTGGCAATGAGAGATTATCTATTTCAATGTTTTCTTCGCATCATTGAAATTTGGCCGCAATTTCTTTTCCGCGCAGATCGTAATTCTCTTCGAATTTTGCGGAACAAACAGATCTATCCGAGACAGGGCGCCGCCGCAGGATTTGTATCTTGTTTTCGAGAAAATACTTTTTCACCGCCAGACATAGTGCAATTCCAGTGTTTTCCTCGTCGCTGCTGATATCGGCAGCGTGGCACATGAAGCGTGTTTGCGAAGTAAAGTTACTTGCGTTAAATCATCGTCGAAAGTGCGGATAAGTTGGTCGCTCGTTTTTCTTGCGAGTTTAAATTATGCCTTCGTCAACTTGTTAAAGATATTTTACAACTAAGCGATTGCGAAACTTGGGAATAATTTACAAACTAATCGTCCGCCAACCACAACTTTTTCGATCGAGAAAGTCACGTCACGATACATAACAGTTCGACGTATCAACCTGTGATTGGGGAAAAGTTTTTATTTTTAGAAGGAAAAGATCGCGCAGGAACTCAAATTGATACGGGCAAAAGCCCCTCGGGCGTGATTCGTTTGAATTACGATGGTTACAAAGCTTTTAAGCCGCTAAACCATCGATGCTCGAAACTATGTTTTGTTTTACAGTCACGTGCTATGTAAGACAACAAAAAATGTATATAGGTATATCGAACTGTGCAGCCGTAGCTGCAGTTTTACTCCCCGTCTATTGATTTTGGTCAAGATTTTCTTAGATTTGCCGCACTCGATCCAATTTGCACTCGATTTTTCGTCCGACTACTCGCCACGTAAAATGGAAAAGTGCAGAAAAGTCGAGAGGATTGAATATGGCTTTTCCTTCTTTCAGTAGTCTTCGTACCGGTAGTGCATAAGCTGCACGTGCACGTCCGTAAGATACGTCATCTCCGCAATGGTGCAATATCGCATCCGCTCATAGACATAATTCCGTACGCCGTGCAAAGAATACGGCTTTGACGATAACATAAATTATGCGGCGGCTCATATTTATGTAACAATTGCACCTGCTCTCGGGGGTTACGCACTGGCCGGAATACAGAGAGGGAGATCGTTTCGAGTGAATTATATTTTCCGTACCGCCCGGTAACGTACCGCTGAAGGTACCGTGACTAATGGTCCGTATTAATTAATTCATTATTTCGTGCACGAACGCTGAAGGTACCGCGGCGTATCCGCGACTGGGTGGAGATACCCGGATGTCGCCGTGACGATTTTAACTTTCAGTAACGAGAGTTTATGACCGGTAGCGCGGTAACCGTAGTACTTTACCGGCTTATCAGGCCTGGAAAAAAGTGGCTCTGTGCTTTTAAAGGATGGCGTTTTCCGATTTTAGGAAACTACCGGACAGTGGGTCAGTCTCGGCCTGGAACTGGAGCAGAGGGGCAACGACATCATCGGCACGAAGAAACCGACGGGCCACTCGCTTCTGATCGACTGCCGGCTGGAGCTGCCATATGGTAAGTGACGACACGATCCCGCTAGATTACGGTAGATGAAAATCGCATGGCTGACGTATGTAATCGTACATATACGAGATATGGGAATACGTTTGACGTATATCGGTGTCACACATCATATCGAGCGAACAGAAGATCCGACCTGCGACAGTTGCCGGCGAGAATATTAATGCAAATTCTGACGTTGTAATTTGTCAGCTTCGACGCCACGATCGATTCGCGCCGTCGCATCTCCGATCTACCGTTCGCCAATTCGCTCCTGATCGTCCCTTCGAACGCCAGCATGACTGCGTTCTGATCGCGCCATGATTTCTGTACTCAAGATTAAAAGAAATTCTGCCATAAAAAATGCGATAGTTCGCTCTTTACCGCGTGGTATTCACTGAGCGTGTTGCGATTGCCAAAAGTCTGCTCGCGGAACAAAGAAAAGGAAGCTCGAAGCACGAATTCTTTTCCAATTTTAACCAACGAATTCTGAATGTAATCTAAGATAAATCTGAGTATTCCATGAAAGAGGTAGACAGAGATCGGAAAGAATCTGGATTAAAGCTAAGGAATATTCGAGAGGCTATAAGAGCACGAAGTGAAATTTCAAACAGGAGTAGAAACGCAGCGATAATAAAATACGAAATTACACTAAACGGTTCCTTCCGTGTCACTCGACAAGATCGCAACGTCGAATTCGCGATGGTGAGAGAAAAAAAAGACACGAAGCCATCATCAACGAGAGCTTCTCGTTGAGCGAACGACAGGACGAAGTTTTAATTGAGTGCCTGCGAACTTGTCGAATTTGCTGTTGGCTCGGCGCCCGCACGTACATTCCGACTTCGTCGTCGTGCTTTACGCAGTTATGTGTCCTGCGAATTGTTTCGATGCTGCAATTCCATACAATAAAAGGTAACCGAGAAACGGCACGTGGAACTCTCGAAGATACGGAGGGATTTCCGAGCAAATGAAACCAGACTGCGAAGTTACCCTCTCGAAACTCTAAGTGTTTCTATTCATTCTACGCGAACGGAATCTAAAATCATTAGCCTGACCGTGTTTTTTAATCTGAAATCTGAATTAAGAATTCTTGTGGGGCTCACGCAACGAAAAAAAGAGGCAACACGAAGGAAGTAATTAACTTGAAGTAAGTCTTATTTTGTGTTTTGATGTATATTTTCTTTCCTTTATAGACTGGTTAACTTGGTGGTTAAGCTTAACCTGATTAATTATTGATTTAATTTGAAATTATCATTACAAAACCATTAGTTTAATGATTAATCGTAGCCAGAAAATCACAATTTTTATATTATCATTAAGTTAAGTAAGATTAATGCCTAAATTCTAAGCAGAATCGTAAAGCTCGTAACATATTCCTGTAAGACTTGTATAAGAATTTTAAGTGCTTATACCTTTATACAATATTTTTACAGATAGCTTCTTACTAGCTTTTATAAATAAAATTTATTAAAAAATTGTAGATATTTACGTAGAATAATCTACGATACATACGCATAAAATTAGAATACTAGTCATAAGTTCTTATATACAAGTTTTACGAAAACACGTTACGAGTCTTACGATTCTGCTTAGAATTGATCCATAAGTTTAAACAACGAGTTAACCAGATAATGAAAAATCGGACCATAATGTATTGCATATCAATAAAATTATTATTATTAAATTCGACGACAATGGCTGAGGTAGCGAGTAAAAATCACATTAGCGATTGCGCGATTGTGGTTGGCGATTGAAGATTACTTTTCAACCAGTTGGAGCAAAGCAATCAGTGACTGCTTTGTTTTTATTGGTTGAAAAGTAATCGCCAATTGCTAATCACAATCACGCAATTGTCAGCGTGATTACAGCTTAACGCGACTACTTTTGATATCATAAGCGCGAGAATTTCTTTCAAATTTTTTTCAAATTTACGCTTTTGATGATCCCTTTCTCGCAATCTTCCCCTCGATTCGTTGCTTGCCTCGGCGAGCACTGTCACGGTTTCATACCCGACGAAGTCCCTTCGGATATCGATGCGGCGACCTGCAATTTACGGAGTTTTCGACGAACTCGTGGCAGCAACAAGTACAACTTTTTCGGGTTTGGCATACATACGCGTATCAGATATATGCGGAACCTTCCATTAATCCCGTTGTTTCCGCGGGACCACGTGGGTCTATGCAATTACCGTGCCTTTAACCAAGATTGACGTGCTTTCACCTAGTGCCCGGTCGTCGACATGCCGCGCGATCAATACGCTATCGACCTTTCGCTACGGAAAGGTCCACGAAAAGGGGGCTAATCGTACGTTACGATTTGCTGGAGAACGTTTTCGAATCCGTACGAATTTACGAGTGCACGAAAGCACTTGACATTTTTATAATACGATTTACAGATAAAGCCGGGGACGATAGTACGCGCGATAGGCGTGCGGCTTAATCCGTATGCAAATTTCCAAGAATTTATTTCCAGCGGTCGAAACGGGTTCTCACGTAATAATATCTCGATTTGAAATCTGACATCGTCGTGAGTGCGCGAGTCTTTTCTTAACGCCGTGCCGGCCGAAGCTCGGTCCGCGTACGAACGTTCCGCGTTCCATTAAACGCGCATGTTATTTTGCGTCACGCGATTTGACCGTGTTGCGAATTAAGAGAAAACGAGGCCGCTATAATAATCTCTTTCCTTTATACGTGTTGACGTTTCGCTGCGAACGGATTCGCCAGAACCTCTCACGCCATTTCTTTTTCCGCTTTGCATTTTTCCGCCGCCGCCGGCCGTCACCGCTTCCGGTTTTCGATCCGCGCCAACTACGCATCGTTTAATGGATTTTGTACCGCGCCACGGTACATTTCTCGTTCTGTGGAAAAAAATACTTTTTCTTATTGACTTTCTCTCTGAGAGCGCGTAAAGAAAGAGAAACGTTCTTTTTATCTTGTCATGTAGAACGAGAAGCTGCTTAAAGAAAAATTAAGAAGATTTGCGCAAAGAGAGATACAAAGTGGAAATCGTAATTAAAGTTTATTTGAGGAAAAGGTTGCCCTTTATGGAAGCGTGTACAGTAGGCGGTAAGGGAATTTCGAATTCAGAGAATATAATTTAGCTTACTTAGAATATCGAAAGTTGATAATATAATTTATTCGGAAATTGCAGATAATTAGTCACTAACAGCATTAATGCTGTACTTACGTCACTGCATGAAACTTTTGGCCTAATTTCCCTTTACTTTTCTCTATTTCTATTTCGATCTGTGGAATTGGTATACACATATAATAAATATATAAGTATCAAATAAACGTAATTTTACTTGTTTTTAAGCTTTTATTGAAAGAAAATTGCCATATCTGTTGCTATAATTTGATGAGAGAAAGGACGAAAGAAAAATATTAGTCTTGTGCACTGTTAAAACACCTTTTCGCGCGCGGCAAGTCTTTTCGATGACTTTTTCTTCTCATTGATTACTTTACGATACTGCTGTCGAGTATATGAGGTGCTTTAGGTTCTCTGTGCTTTTTCCTTTATTAATGAATCCTTTGATCAATTTACAGTTAACATTTTATCAGTACAATAAAAGATTATTTTTTTATTTAATTGGAAGTAGAACTTTAAAAAATTTCATTTTAGAATTAATTATTATATAATTAATTATAATAATATCCGATATTGTGAATATCAAAATGTGATAAAGGTGCTCGAGATTTCTACAAGTGTAAATTGATGAAGAAAATTAACGGATGAAAGAAAGTATTGGGAAAGTACTAGAGTACTTTGCGTAATAACTGCCAAGTACAACTTTCAAGAAATCGTTGGAAGAAATTTCGAAGTGTACTACCGTACATTATTTCGCTTACCTTTTATAAGCGGCCGAAGATTGTAGACCACAAGATTATGAAACTTACTTTTGGAAATTGCAATCGCGCGAGATATCACGCGTTGAAGAACATAAAACGATGGACATGAATCACCACTCGAATCATGCACATCCACAACCTTCCGTCTGATCAGTGTCTGACCAATCAGGAAAGCGCGTACAACGAACTGGATGGAAAGCCCTGCTAACGAGCAAAACAGCAATGCAGTTGCGAGCAGCCCGGCCCATGTGTGGCTCAGGTACCCTCGTCAAGAGATCCTGATCGTGGGATCGTTCTTGATCGCGAGATCTCTATTTTTGCTTTATCGTTTCGATTCCACCGATCGACCTGCATCCGAGTGCCATGTGATGTACCACTCTCGCCGATCGTGGATTCGCGTCCATCTTCCGCGCATTTCTCTCGCCGTAAAATTTAACGATCCCCTTTTAACGACCTCTCGATTAAAGCAGTTAATTACAATTAGCGCGGGAACTATTATAATTCTTCGAGATGACCGAGATAAGTGATCGTTCAAAGAGAAATTTTCAATATCGAACTTTATTATCTAGAGATCTCTGGATATTTATTACCTAAAAATCTCGAAATCGTTCTTGATACTTTTCTAACATTATAAAGATGCCAATACACATGTAAAAATTCAATTTGTTGTGCCACTATTGCCACTTTTTTCTGTTATTCAGAGATGAAAAGATATCGAATAATTATCTGAAATCTTGATGATCATCGACACGTGTATCCACGATCCGCGACGAAGAATATTTGTTTTATTTGTACGCAATTAGCGTTAACGAACTCTCTTCTTGCTCGTCAGTCACTGCACTAGAAACCTCTGTCCTCGTTCCGAAAATTCCTCGGTTTATTTTTCCTCACGCGTCAGTTTTTAATGCGCGCGAGTTGGTCGGGTAACGACGGGCGTTTGTAATAATTACACGTATCGCGAGATGCACGGTTCTCTCGGGTGCAAGAAATATAGAACTCGCCGTCGTGCTGAAAGACGCGTTTACGAGAGGTCCATTGAATTTTATCTATGCATATCGCGTCCGCCGGATATCTTTTGTTTTCCGCCAGCCAATGCTCCCTTCGTACTTGTTTCATTAACTTAAGTGCAGTTACTTTTTAGCTTTATGTAAACCACGTGCGTGTATCGAACGAAGGGAAGCGGAGGTGGGCGGTAGTCACGCGACCAGAGTTGTTCCAGTCGTTAACGGTGAACTTTGATACGATTTCGTACCTGATTAACCGACTTTAATTACGACGTTGCGGCGACGTGCGTGGCCCTGTTACTGGAAACCTACTAAAAGCCTTTCATCGAAAATCGCGTTGCATTACCGGGAAAACCTCAACGATGCGTCGCATGACGTATTTTCATAATTTCTTGTGTCGTTCTTCAAATATTTTTTCGTATAGCAATACTTCGGTTTATCGTCCCACTCGTTCTCGGGAATCGGCGATCGAGAAACAATACTGTAAAACAAGCACAGCATCACCATCCTGAATGATTCCCTCTTCACCACCAGATCACTGCGTGTGAATCTGTCATGTGTGAGTTTAGCAAAAAGAGGTAGGATGTTCGATGTTTCTGCTTTCACGTATTCTCTTTGATTGCCCTCGTCCGGCGCGCTATTGTTATTCTATTTTACCGGGAAAATGAAAATATACGGCCACGCTCCTGTCTACAGCAATATTGTTGGAAATGAGATAAAATATTTTCCATACGACGTTCTCAATGAATATCTAAAAGGGTCGATGAAGCAGTCACCGAACGTTACGTGCCTTTAAAACAAGCACTGTGTTTATGAGTGACGCACGTAGTGGAATATTTATTAGCATTAACAGAAGAAGCAGATGAAACGACAAAGCGATCGCTCATCAAGTACAGACGACGACGCTTTCCGATGAATTTTCATCGTTACATTTATTTCATAAACATTCATATTCGATTTAACTTCAAAAATAATTTGTTTGAATTATTATACCCTCAAATATTTGTTCATTGAAATATCGTTCTCTTCTCATTATTTGATCAATTATTTGCCAGCTTCTGTTTCTGTGTTTTGTGTCAGTTTAATATCATTTTAATTAGCTTTGTTATATTGCACTGATGGATATTATGATGGTTAACTGCATTATTTCAGCATACGAGTACATAACTCGTTTATAATGTGGAGAACCTGAAGAAAGTTGCATAACTGTTTAATTACTTAATTGGGAAGGAGACAAGGCTTCAGATATTTATTACACGCTCGGAGGAAATATTATTGCGGAACACGCCCACGACTATTATATCTATGCGAATTTATTATTATTATCAGCTCGTATAACTTAAACGTTTCGCCCTTATTAACATGACTCTTACGTCATAGAAAAATAATTGTGACGCGATTATGTGATGCAATAATTAAGCACCCGACGCCTCGCTCTCAGGCGCTATATTTTTAAGTATTGCATTCGTTCAATTGGTCGATATTAACTTGAATCGACTGAAGACAAAAGAGAATTTTCTCTCTTCAGGTACGACTTCTTTTTTTGTCAGTGCACACACACACACACACACACACACACACTCTCACACACACACACTCTCACACACACACATACACACACAACAAACGTATATACACGAATACACGTACATACACACATACACTTATTCCTGGAGCACCATCGCACGTGCACGCAGTGGCGCGGCGATAGCACAATAGGGGGGCAGGGGGGGAGTGATTTCGAATGAATAAAGATAAGAAAGAGAAAGAGATCAGAGATTCTGTTGTTTCGATGTGTTATTCTTTCAAGTATCGATACATAAAAGAGAGGGTACCTGCAGATACATTAAGCTATGGCTGCGACACTGTAATTAACGACTGTTCGTAGAACACTTGTTCCCCTTTTTCCGCTATCTCCGTCTCTCTCTACCTATCTGTCTTACGTAACTATATCTGTATTTTGTAATTAGTTATACGGGAATTGTGCTGTGGAATTACTAAAACCGTTAACGTCAGAATCACAAACGAACCACAATAGGGGAGCAATACTGATCTTAGTGGTTAGTACACTGTCCATCGTTATTACGATTTCATTCAGGTGCGATGACGGAAGCCCTTTTATAGTTTAATCTTATTCAAGCATGAGCAAGCATCGTGGAGTGTGTACCTATTCTTTTTCTCGGCGACCGTTCTAGAGGTACAATGAAGACATTCACGCGGTATTTCAAGAAAGAGAGAGAGAGAGAGAGACTTTGAAAGAACGTCGAGATAAGTTGTTCGTTTATTCAGTTTCTCTCAAAGATTCTTTTTGTATAATATGCTAGGATGGTTACACTACATAGATATCCGATATGTAAATTATTACAGTTGATGTATAATAATTCTGTCTTTAACTGTTAAAAACTCACAGATAACGGATGTATACATTGCTCGAACCCGTTATTATATACAAAGCATTCTCTCCTTTATCATTTCTGAATACATAACACGAGTATTCTTGTTAATATATTATTACTTTATAACGTTCAATGTGCGGAACGCGTATTGTGCGCGATATATCCGATTTTTCTGTCTACGGCAAATCTGAACACTCAAAATGTAAGCAAATAATAGCTGCTAATATTTGTGTGCAGCATACAACAAATAAATAGGACAATTTTCGACCATCACGCAGTCGATCGATGATTAATATGCGGATCTAAAACGCATTAATGAAATATTGAATCGCGTGCCAATTATTACTTTTATTTAATGGTCGTATCGTAAAGTTAGAATGTTTCTTTATTTAAATTGGTATTGATTAATCAATTTAATTGCCGTTTACAATTAAGCACTTTCAAGATTCCCACAATAATCGTGAAAAATGTCATCTCAGCTAGAAATAAATGTCACGTATTAATATACACATATATACTCATCAAAATCCCAGGTCTGTTAGAGAATACAAATTTCAGCAAGAGTTTTCTGTTAATGTCTGGCTTGGAATTTGGAACGACGTTTTAGTGGGACCGTTTTTTTTACCTGCAAGATTAAATGGGGACCGTTTTCTAAATTTCTTGGAGAATGAATTTTCTGACTATTTAGAAAACATCCCATTACAACAACGTACTGAAATGTGGTTTCAATTAGATGGATGCCCTGCTCATTACAGCAGAGTCGCTAGAACCTGGTTAGATAGAAAATTCCCACAACGATGGATTGGACGTGGAGGAGCAGTACATTGGGCAACTCGTTCGCCCGACTTAACGCCATTAGATTTCTATGCATGGGGTACTCTGAAGCAAGAAGTTTATTCTTCGCCTATTCAATCAGAGCAACATTTGAGAAATCGTATCGTAGCTGCAGCGAACAGAATATCGCAAGAACAGTGCCTGGCTGCTACAAGAGCCGTGTTTGACAGATGCAATGCTTGTATTGCTGCAAGAGGTGCACATTTCGAACAAAATCTTCATTAAAAAGTTTATAAATAAAATAATTAAAATAATAAATTAAATATATTTTTTTCTTTTTTCGTGATTTCCTGCGAAACAAAGCAAAAAGGAGCATATGTCTATAGGACTTTTTTTCTTAGTTTTTTACTCCTCTACACGCTCCCGAAGTTTTGCCATTTAATTTGGAAACACCCTGTATATATATATACATATATACACATATGTTTATAAAATATATAAATATATGTAATATATGTATATTAGAGGCTGATAATTTGAAAGACAATTATTTATTTTGTGTTATTTAAAATGGACTAATTCCATGCTTCCGTCCAACCATGTACGTAGTCGAGCACGAAAAGGCAGCCCGGATATACGAGGTTAGAGATAAAAGCGACGAGGGGTGATGAGTAGAACGAAGATGACCTTCCGGAGATTTAACTCGGCAGTAAATCGTCACCTGTGTCGCTTGTCGGTGTATAAGGCGACCCGTTTAGAACGAAATACAAGAATTCACTTTTGATGTTATTCCAGACAATTCCGTACCTTAAGATAAGTTCATGAAATAGTTTATTGTGGATAATTAATTATCTAGATGTTTTTATGATGGCGATATAATGAATTTAATTATGTTAAAATACAAATAAGATTAATGAATTTCTGAACATTTAATATTAGTTCAATAATATATATTGTTCTAAATTTTAAAATGAATCGCTAAAACTATTGAAATTTTTGTTGTAAATATGTTTTTTTATTATATTTCATAATTGCATAATGACGATGAGATGTTCGAGAAGATTTCGAGTATTTCTTCAGATGTTTTATATTGACATGGAAAATCTTTTCATTCGTTTTACTAGAGGGACGTCAAATGCCTATTTCAAGTTAGCTGAAGCGATTCTTTAAGTCGCTAAAGAATCAATAGAATCTGCTTGAGAAGCACGGTAACGTGATATAATTCCTTCAAGCCCCAAGAGAACACGAAGAGGGTGGGAACTACGGTTTCGGCGCTTTCTATTGTGTGAAATTTATTTGAGATTTCTTTGAGAATCTACGAGAAGTACGGTTGCTTCTCTTCTTCCGGAAGGTCACTCTGCTATAATTGTGCACGGAATCAAAGACGATCTGAGAGAAATACGAAAATCATATTTTATAATTAACAAAACAACGCATATAATAAAATACATTTAGCGGATAATATAATAGCCATTCTGTTTCTTGCTGTTTGTCTCTTGCCTTTTGATCAAAAAGGCAAGAGACAAACAGCAAGAAATAGGAAACAAAGAGCACATTGTAGAATAGGCTTAAATAATGAAAGAGTGAAAAAGCACGTACGAAAGACGTTCGGTATATCAAACTATACAGTACATGAACTCTTATCTCCAATTATATTCGGCCGCGATATCGATATCAATATCCTTAATTTAGCCACTCGAAGGTGAGTGACGTCTGACAAAGGAAGAAGGAAAATAGCGAGTGGAGCAGAAATAGAGAAAGCACTTTCGGAGTGAGGAAGAGACCGCCTTTCGCGATGAGCGTCACGGTCGTCTCTAAAAGTTTGTCAATATACGGGTGGCCAGCTGTTACTATTACGCCATTACCAACGTCTACGGTTACGACATTACATTTATTCCGCTCGTCCAGTCGGGAATACGCGACAGCAGGGAGACATGTTGAAAGTGCAAGATATCTTTTTCCAATTCTCGCGTTACGGCACTCAGCTGGATAGTCCTTTTTTTCTCTTATTTTTTCTTCGTGTTTGCGGAAGAGACGACGGAGTCGGCGCGCAAGGCGAGTGAAAGAGCCGCCGGTTGTGGTTGTAGGGCGGATAACGAGGGTCACCGAAGGGGTGGGGATATACCGCCGAGGTTGAGGTAGGACCAAAACTTGCGCCGGCAGCTGACAGTTCTCAAAGGAAAGCGGACGGCACTCGCAAGATGACCCGCTCTTCTCTAGTAGGGCTTGACCCTTTTTTTTAATTGCAGAAAAGTAAATAGGATAGGACACTAGGAATCATGTTCTTCATATAGTGACGGGTTGTATTCAAATTTCAACAGAAATCACGCAAAAGAGCCGCACTCATAAAGCCTGTAAAGAACGAAATGCAAAGCATGTGTGCTAAAATCATGTTATTGCGACATCTAATTATTTCTCGAACGAAAAGGCAACTTGTAATGATCAAGAAGAACATTTTCTTACTTGCATAATGATTAAAAAATTGTAAAAATTAAATGTTACGAGAAAAATATAAAAGATATTTTATGCGGTTGAAATGTATTTCATTTTAGGATAAGAGTAGCAATGGTACTTTCATCCAGACGTCCACCATGTTTTAAGTAGTCGATCGAAGTGCTAGTTAAGCAGCAGACTGTCCTTAGGGACAGGGTGGAAAGCGTGATGGCGGGACGAGAAACTGATGCACTCAGTGCGCGCGTGTAGTAAATGCCAGGGATGGTCGTCCTTTTCTTTCCACCGGGGAGTATCTTCTAACATTGTCAGAGTAGTAAAATTGTTGACTGGAATGGAGTAGCTCGCGAGGTAGTCGCGTAATAAATCGGTCTGAGCTCTCTGGAAGCGGCGAGTCGCGCGTTGTCGCAGTTTGATAAAGTTTGCAAACCCTCCTCGGAGAGTTTGTTGGTTCAATAAGTAATTATGATTGAGCGCAGAAAGAGAGAGGGAGAGAAAGGAGGAAAGGAGAAAGGATAACGCTGAAAATTGATATTATTTATACAGAGTAATCTGGCGAGGCAGATTGCTCTTTCTAGACCACTTACCAAGATTCGCGCAATTTCGAGCAATGTGTACACCCGAGTACGGCAAACGGACATTATTTTCGATACTTTATCAGTTAAATTAGAAAAGAAAGTAACAAGTACGATTATGTAAAGGATTATAAATAACATTTTGTCAAAATGTAAAGTTCTTGTAGTTGTTTTCGCGAGCTCGTTAGATACACTAGTGAAACATTGTTGTAGACACACGATACATGCAGCAGTTACTTAGTCATCTTTTCTTTTTCACGAGAATTAAGTACGTATCTAAGTAAATTTAGGATGACAAAATCGATTGAAGACGTCAGACTATCGAGACTCGCGATTAACTGTTTCCCTATCGATATCTATCTTTTCGAAAGACGCCGAGAACGCGGATGCGGCCGATCTGCAGAGGAAGCTGGAAATGCTGAACAACATGATGGACCAGGAGGCGCGGGCCGAACAGGCACGAAGGCAGATATTGTACAATATAGGCCACTGTAAGTACAGTCAAGTTACAGTTTAGATGGCTGATATCTTATTCAAATTGTTCTTTACGGCGCGAGAGAAACCAGTCCCCGATCGATTTCGTCTCTGATCCGGCACGCGCGCTCGCGATATGCACGAGGATTGATTTTTCTTTCTTCCGTGGAAATTTAATTCGCGACGAATTCAAATAAACGAAATGTATACGTTTTCCGATGTTAGCCGTGAATGCAAGAAGTCGCGTATCGATTTTTTGATAGAGTTAAAGTAATAAAATAAAACTCTAGATATTTGATTATTTTAATTCCAGTTTTATTCTACGCGTATTCTTCACTCTTTATGAACTTAGCGCGACTGATTTATAATGCATTCGTACTACTTGCAACGCTTCTATTATCTTTTTACCACCGTTATACTTTTCTTTTTGTTTCTTCGAGAAGAAAAAACATGATGCGCGAGAAGATCGATTGTCATGCGGTAACATTGTAATATTTTACATCGCGAGCGCTAATTTGCTGCAGCCTACGTCACACGACACTTTCATCCACACGTCGGGTCGTCTGACATACTTGCAGTATTTTTAGAAACCGTGGCTTTCTAGGTCGTTCGCTTGAACGCTACTTCCGAGTAAGTCATAAAACTTTTACGCCCTTGTTTTTCCATGCGAGAAATCAATTTGGTTCCGTGCTGGTTCCTATTTTGCAATTGGCGACCGTACGCCGCGTGTCTTACCCACGGAGAGTATGTAGCGTGATATACCCTGGAGAAACAGGCATACAAGACGCCATTTTCATATATGTGTTATCGGCTATCGACGTATCGTCGGTAACTTACCACCCAGTTGTTACACCCTTTCTAGCAACCCCTTGCCCGTGTAACAGCTATGAGAAGGCATGCAGCAAGCAGACTAGCTCTCTTTCTGTACTAAATAAATCGGTGTTTGGCCTTTTCGTTTTCTATGTTCTTGCAAACGTTCCATAATACCCTCCGTACGATGATTTGCATTCCTACCGGTCCTAATTTCTGGAAGAAAAGAAGACACACACGAGAGACTTAAAAAAAAAACAAAATCGGAACGGTGCCTACTACATGACGATCAATTTGTCGCATGGCTGTTAACTATACTTACCTTGCTTCCTGCTATTGCACCACTTCAGTTCCCGGATTCTACCAATATCGACCAATTCTGCCTGCAGAAAGTTGCGAAACCGTCACGACGAAGAATTGGCTTCACCTTTTATTCAGGGAAACGAACGTGAATCATCAAAACTCACTATTCTGATGTAAACGTAAATTTTGCAAAGTACGATTTGTGTTCTGATAGGCAGGCCTGAAAAATAGAACTTAGCGGATTATTGCAAGAAATAATTTGCATTTCTGCCTGG
This sequence comes from Mycetomoellerius zeteki, assembly GCF_001594055.1. Taxonomy (NCBI): domain Eukaryota; kingdom Metazoa; phylum Arthropoda; class Insecta; order Hymenoptera; family Formicidae; genus Mycetomoellerius; species Mycetomoellerius zeteki. The sequence continues at coordinate 3,279,714 of NW_017255975.1, forward strand.
TCAAAGTATGACTTTTATTTTCTTCTTTCAGTTGTGTGCGTTTTGTTTTCTAACATTCTTCAGCCGCAGGAAAAATAAAATTATTTCCGTCAACGTTGCAGAAGCGAGGCGACGATTCAGATATCCCAATGTAAAGTTGTCAGGGCATTATATCAGGCGTCGCTAAAGACTAAACTTCTACTTCAGTTCCTTCGATCATTTTTCCCAATACGCTATAAGTTGTAATCCATCTTTCAGCGGGATACTCGGAGGACTCTGACTACACGTCGGATTTGAATTATCCAGTAGGTGGGCAGGGTGCGAACAGTTCGGCCTCGCAGTTTCGTACGGCGGCTAACCAGTTGGCTACACCTCAAAGGTCCCTCGAAACATCGAGAGAAAATAGTTACGAGAGAGATGATCATCAGGTATTGATCGACGAAAGAAAAGTTCTTACCCAGGAGGCTTAAAAACGAAATAGATATCAAGCTATTCCTAACGTATTTAGTTATTAAACAACCTTTGACGTAACGTTCAATAATAACAACTTATTTAATGGTAAAATTAGGAACTAACTATATTATTTGAATGATTGACTTTTCTAATCCACTCGTTCCGTCGGCGACATTTTAATTATGCGGTAATAAATTATAAGAGAGTAACGTCGCTAGATTCCAGTCACCGTCGGAGGAAGGTTAGCACCTAGTAACTACGGAAGTTACGGAGGTTCAGGCCATAGTCCGAGGTACGATGAGCCATATCCAGAAGATGGTCTACCGCAGCGGTACTTGCAGACCCAGCAGCATCCTTCAGAGTCTTCCGAGCCACTCTTCTATAACAGTAGACCGAAGCACTACAAGGAATACAGGTACTATATAGACGCATTGAGAGGTTGCGAGAATTCCTAATTAGTATATTCAGCAATACATCAATAAAAAAATATTAGAGCAACGCTAAACACATTTTAGTGATTCCTGTAATGATCTATGACGCTGTTTTTATGCGAAAGCAAAAATATGTAGAGCATTTACTGTTTGCGCGTCAATTGCGCATAGTCCTTATTGTTAAGTTTACATTAATTAAGACGGAAGAAAATCGTTTATGTTATTTTCTTACCTGATTCAGACGACGGAAGCACACGTGGGATTACGAGGACAGGTACGAGCGCGACCGCGCGATTTCGTGAGAATTTCAGCGAACCTCTACAGCACACACTCACTCATGCATACGCGATTATCAACTTCATTTATCATGTTTTGTTCTTACCGTGCATATCACGACCGGCACCACTTCGTGCATTATCGCAACACTAGGTTGGCTTGTGATTGCGTTGCACTCAATTAATCGTATGCAATTGCAAACACATCGATCGTAACAGTGATTACGTCGGGCGAGTCGTTCGTTATAATATAGGCCACCATCGCCGAGCACTCGTTTTGCCTTAATGACGTACATAGAAAAATAAGAGACTCATGCCTTTAATTAATAGTTGTACGTGGCTTATATTTTAGTTGCACGTGGCTTTGTTTTTGTGACTTAAAAATAGTTCAAGAATTTTCACGAGAGGAATATATATTATAGAATATAGATTATTTAAATTGAAGATATATTAATCTGTACAAGTTGAAGCAATGCATTAAATTCACAGGCATTTGCATGGTGCAGTTAATAATCGCAGCTGATCATTCAAGAAAATCGACTAAAAGTTCTTTATCATGAGTCATCTCATCCTCGGCTCAATTCCTACGTTTTGATGTGATAAAAAAGTTTTGATCTGATTATCTCATGCTTTCAGCCAAGACGGCTGGTACAGCGAGGGTACATATGATTACCATGGCACGAGGATCGATGATACGAGAATTTATAGCGATACTGAATATTATTCAAACAACACGACGACTACCACAAGAAGATCGAAAGGAAAAGGTATTAAGCCCTGATTAAATGCATTGTGAATTATTTAATAAAATTTTTAGCATTTTTCTCTACATCTTCCATTTATTCCTTCCCCTCTTTTATCCTTACACTTTACACGGAATCTCAGATTCTTATGCTCAATTATGCGACAATAAGTAAAATATGCGTTGAATTGCGTCTGCATATTTTTAAATTATACCCATTCGCTTTCAATTTTATCGAATATTCACTATGATGTATTGTCAAGAATGAAGACAAGTGTATAAACGTTTTTTGCCTGTTTTCTAAGCAATTCCGTATAGAAGACCGTCTCTGGAGAGACAGATGACCTTATACGACGATCATTCGTATTACGCTGATGGATATAGCAGCGATGGTAGAGTGGGTAAAATGAGCGCCACGTATCCGGAATGTGAAACGGATATTAGGTATAACGAATACTACGACACCATAACGGGATACGTCTATCAGGATGAAAGGTAAGCACGGCGCCAATGAATGCTATAAAGAAAAACGATGAAATCGTTGGAGGGAAAACTGAATCTTTGTTTCTCTTTCTCTCTTTGCAGATATGGTCAAGACGACGAGGACAGGCAGTGGGACAGTGGAGGGAAACGATTCTTGGGAACAAATACATATTATGAAAATAAACGAAACAGAAAGACGCTTCCGCAAAGGCCGGCTTCGAGCATCGGTATACACCGGCCGGATTACAGACCCACTGTTACCAGACAGCGTAGTTACGAATCGGAAGAGCTCGATTATAAGTACGTCATTAGAATGCTTTATTTTGCTTCAAAATTTTTTTATTTAATTCTAATTTTATTATAAATAAGCGTTGGGATTTAATTCTTCGGAGCTGACGCCAAAATCTGTAACACAATTACTGACGCTGGGTCTGTAAAACTCTATTTCATTTATGTTAATTAAAAAAAAACTAATTTCAGGGAACCAAAATGATACAATTCGTATAAAAGGATTAAGGAATGAATACTATTATAATAAGTATATTTCAATAAGAATAATCCAAATTTTTGTGCTAATGTGACATAAAGAAAATTGAATTGTTTGACATTTTTAACAAAGAGATTTATAATTGAATGACCCACTGTCAGCTCCAAAGGGTTAAAACTATAATTATTAAAATTGGAAGACTAAATTTAAAAGAATGATATCTGAACACATACATTAAATAATATAGGAGGGCCGTCCATATATTACGTAAGCATAATTGGGGAGGGGGAGAGTCAGACAAATTCTTACGAATGCTTACATAGGAGAGGAGAGGGGGTCGCATATATTCTTACGTAAGACTTTTGTCTGAAATTTTTTCAATGCAATTATATCGTTCGTATAATAATATTGAAAGAATCGTGTAACTGCCTTGAAAATTTTTTTAGTCTTGAACATCGAACGTGTGCAAAAATCTTACGTAATAATAGGGGAGGGGGGTATCCGAAATTCTTACACTTGCTTACATGGGGAAGGGGGAGGGTTAAAAATAGCCAAAAATTTGTTTACGTAATATATGAACGGCCTCTTATATAATATATAATATGACACATACAATATATTACATATGTAATGGTTCTGCTTGATATTCTTTGTAAAGCGGATATAATACTCGTCGCCGGAAGATCTTGCAGCCGCAGCAACGTCCGATGTCGCGGCAGGAGGGCGGCACCGGTAAGAAACTACCTCCGACCCCGACCAAGCCGAGCAACGTGGTGATCAGCCGTAAGCTCGCCTCTCTGCCCGCTACGCCGAGCAGACAACTGCCAAAGACCAGAACGCCCTCCGAGGAGAGCTATTATAAATCCGATTATAACGAGGACTATAATTACGCTTATCGTAGTCAGGACAATCTGCCGCAGGACACATATACGGAGAACATTTACAGCCAGCAGCAGAGTGGCCAGACGGACTCCGCTAACAAGACTCGATATCCCGAGATAAATCAAGATAATCAGTATGATTATACAACGCAGGTCGATGGCCAATACGGTCAGTCGTATCCAGAGCAACATACGCAAAATAGCTATGAGCAGCCGGCGTATGCGCAACAGAACTCGTACAAGGACGAGTACCAACAACCTTACGCGCAGCAAAATACTCAGGCGTATCAGGGAGCGTATCTGGACACGACATATCCAATTGCCAGTCAGGCGAACGATCACCAGTACGCGAATCCGGCGAAGAATCAGTACGACAAGCCCGACGGTATGATAATCGAGGACAATTTTCACGAGATGGGCTTTAATCAGAATAACGTTCAGTATCAGCAGTCGGATTACAAACAACAGGACGTTTATCAGGAGCAATACGATGATTACAGTACCGTGCCGACGAGCGTTTACGATCAAAATAACGTCACGAACACTTATAATCAATATCAGCCGCAGCAGTATGACTCTCAGTACAATATTAATACGTCGACCGATTATCAGAAAACTTATCAAGAGACATATAATCAAGTGCCTGTTACATCGCAGGATAATTATCAAGAATCCTATACAAAGCAGTCGCAGGAAGATTTCGTAGATTATCAAACGCCGTACAGTAAGCAGAATGACGTGCCTACGACATATAAAAATAATTATCAGGAAACTTATCAAGATTATCAAGAGTCATATGATGAATATCCAGATTCGTATCAAGGATCTTTCGAGGAGCAGCGTTATAAAAATGATTCGGTGACAGCGACGGACAGAAGACAGAGCGAAGTGCCTGAACTATCCGTGACTACGCCACGAGGTCAAACGAGAACGAATGGTTATCCGTCGAGTGAATCAGAATATCTCTATCAGTCTCAAGAGAATGAACTCGAGAACAGTTCGAGAAGAAAGAAGATCGGCGGTAAGCGTGAAGTCAGCCCGCTTCTCCAGCAGAATACGGACTCGCTCGAATCGAGGGACGACGAGCTGAAGGATTCGTTCGAGACCGCCGTGAGTTCTGTCGGTAGCAATCAACTCAAGAAGGCATACAGCGAGTACTCGACAGCAGGTGAATCGAGTCCCGCGCCCGTTACTTTGGTGGAGTCTCCTCAGAACATCGCTCAATCACAGGCGACAACGATGGTCAATCATGTGACGGCCAATCACGTAACCACCACCGCGATGGTCCACACCACCACGAATATCGTGAACGGAAAACGACCATTGGCCAGAACAGATTCCTATCAGGAGGATGTTATCGAGGACGAAGACTATCCGGAGATTATTCCCAAGGAAATGCAGAGGAAGGATTCGCAGCTGTCGCATCAAAGTCAGCATTCTCAGTCAACGCTCTCGCAGAAACCGAAACTCACGAGAGGGGACTCTTACGTCTCGGATAACTACACCGAGGATTCTTATAGTCATACAGGATCGTACGCTCAACTGCAAAGAAAGGATTCCTTCTCGTCGACCACTGAAGGATTCAAACCGCCTCTCACCAGAACTGATTCGTATCAGCAGAGAGATCTACGAGGTAGCAATTACGGGCATAACTTTACGCCACAGCCCATTTCCCGAGCGGAGAGCTATCAACGTGGTCACTTCAAGGATCAGGAGTCGCTAGATCAAAGCGACATCGTTCTGAGCAACGCGGTGAACGGTGACTATCAAATGCGGGACGAGTCTCTTGAGAGGTACGAAATTATAATTATAAATTATAATTAATAATTGAAAGTAATATTCTTTCTCTGATATATTAGTTCGAATGTGTAAACGAATTTTTTTATTTCTTCAAAGGTACGACCGGGATGAGGAAGAAGCCTTGCGTCGTAACTCTCGAGAGGACTCACTGGTCGATCAGTACAAAGGGACTCCGCCGTTGTCACATATCGAAAGCCCGCGCGGTAAGATTATCGTGTTAATTATTAATTAAGAAATACAATATTGTTTAATATTTTCTTGCTAATCAATCGATCGGCTGACTCAATTTCAGGGAGTATAATAAAGCAGGCGTCGTTGGATGAAAGTGTTCAGATGGACACTCCGCCGAGAAGTCCGCCAGAGCCGCCAGCCGACGAGGAGCTTCTCGGGATGGTCGCACCGGTACCCACGCAACTGAAGGAACGCCCAGAGATGACGGCGAGGCAGAGATGGCATTGGGCGTACAATCAGATCATCATGCAGCTAAACGTATGTAAAATTAAGACATACAAATACATTTTTAATTTTTGAATGAAGATGACAGAAACGACAAAAATAATTGTCAAGGAACTTTTGATTCTTTGTTTTAAATTTCGATCATTAAACCGATCACGCCGGGATTCATTAAAGCGGCGGTCAATGATCGCAGGGGCGACCTTTGGAAAAATGCGATGATGCCGGCAGTAACCCGCATTAATCGCAGTCCTTCACTACAACGGCCTTGTCAATCATTACCTTCACGTAACATCGATTCGTTGCACACACAGACGAGCTACCCGGTTCTCCGGTTTGTCACTCATTTGTATGTTAATTGTTCAAGGACGGAAGGTCGCTGGCAGTACGTTGATCCCCATCGAATATAATTTAACGAGGCTGCGAAACAGGGGCTCGATCCTATCTATAGTCGGGTATTATTTACATAAGCTAGTTTTGTCCATATTTAGCAGCCGCTGATGTGCCAATGTGTCATGATGATTGATAGAACGTTGGCGATGTTATCATTAATGCAACGGCAGGCGGACTCTCTATCGATTAGCAGAAAAATGCTTTTCCGCGACCAGACAAAAACAACGCTTGACTTGATATACGTGCACATCGCTATATACATAGGATATCGGCTTATACATCAGTTGAAAAATGATTGAGCAAATATCTCGCAAATGGCGTGTAGATAAAGAAATGTAACATGTGACGTTATTTTTCGAGAAGGATGTGACGAAACATAGATATAATGTCTATGCGACGAAATGTTAAATAATCAGACACTCGCGTGACGCAATCGATGATATCGTTTCGCCGAAATGATTATTTCAATCATCTATGAGCTCGTTCTACTTGAAACTTGAAACAAAGCGATGAGAAGAGTCACGATATACATGAATTACAGTAGTTTTCTGTCGTTTTTTTCCGTGAGTACTTCTTGGCCGCAATTCGCGACAGATATATTTTTTTCTTTCAATTGCACCGATATTCCATATCGTGCTAATCGACGATCGTTAAACGTTATTACCGTCATATGCCGTATATTGATTTAGGTGCAAGGCAAATGTTCAACGACACAAAGTGTCGTTGCGAATTATTGACGCTCGTTATCGCCTCGGCGTCGCCACCTTAAAAATATATCGCTCGTTGTTGGATCGTCCGGTGCCAGAGATTAACGCCTGGCTTACACGAAACTTCCATTAACGCAGTCTTGTCGGCTCAAACGAAAGCACCAGAGTACGCACCTGGTGCACTCCTGGGAACCGCAGCAGTCGATATATCGTATATGCTCGAGAAACTTTGGCTTCGCCGGCGGAAAATGTAAATTCGTGCGGAGCGTAGGTTGGTTGAAACAGGCAGCTGCCGAAGCAATTGTTTGTTTTGCCGCTTCCACGGCTTGGAAACCATGCCAGGAAGGTCGGCCTCTTTGCGTCATAATTGCCACAATCAACAACTGTTTGAATACAGCTGTCGATTTAAAAAGAAAGAAAACTATGTTCTCCACGATTATCGCAAAATATTACGTAAAAAATGTGATTTTCCAAAATAATAAAAAAAGAGGGAATAATAAAAAAAATCAAAAAAAAATCGGAGAACATTTTTTAATTTTAGATACTATTTTAACGAACCAATATCGTGAGCACAAATTCTGCGCGTATAAAGGAACAATAATCGAATTTGTTACAACTCTTGTGGGACTTAATTATCATCTTCGCGTGGGTTTGCGCATTTGTTCATGTATGCTGTCTCGCTATTTCGTTGCTTATCCACCAGAAGAACTATCCTCGGCGGAATCATCATCCTACGGGAAACAATTTAGGATATATTGATTTGTTCAGAAATTCGATTCGACGTGAGGGATACAGTTCCCAAGAGTACAGTTTTTATGATATGTAACGCACTCCCACACATCAACCGTTTTGATACGCAAAACATTTTCATCGTAATAAAAATCGAAGGTAAATCGTTCTATGCATCTCGCGAACGTCGAAGCGAAATATCTTCCGAGTATTTCTCAGTTTCTTCTTCTTTTTCTCTCGCCACATACAGCGAACAGAAAATGATCGGATTATATTAGGATGGATATTTTAACGGCAGAAGAATTCTTCTGCCGCTCGGGACCGAGTTTCTTCGCTAAAGCGATTTACAGGAGCTCAAGGGTCAGCTACCCGAGCGTACTTTTCCACCCTTCTTTGTTTCTTACTGCTAAAATAGCTTTACGTGTAGACACGTAACTTATACTTGATCGTAACTGTCGATAGTCACTGCCTCCATATTACTACGCACGTCGACGGATTTCTCCGCCGCATCGTCGCCATGTTTTTTTATTATTCACGTAAAAATGTAGACTCCTATGCGCTGGTCGCGTACACTTTGCATTTTATTCGAATTCCTTCGCGTCGCATGCATTTTACATTCCACCGTCGAAACGCGTCTTGATAAAGCTTCATCTTGCCTCCATTCTATTTTCCATGTACAATTCTTTGCGCTCGCAGCATATTATTTGCGAGGAACTTCGTCGGTTTCTCTTAAAATACAATTTGAGCATATGCAGGTCAACGCAATTCACATATGTGCTCTATTATATTCAGTTTCCTAATTACGTATTTTAATTAATTCGTATAATTTAATTAATTAATCACATGCACACGAATATACATGCGTTCACGTTAAAAAGTAATTATTTCACGCAGCTCGAGATTCTTAACAAGCTGAAGATGACTCTTCTTTTTAACCATGTACATGTGTTTTCCTGCGATAGGACCTCGTAGGACGTAATCTATGTAGGCCAAGCCGGTGGTCGGCGTCATAATCAGAAGCCCGTATGATTGCCAGACCGACGGTGAGGAATCGGTATCACCTTCGCCGCAAGGTCTTACCTCCCGCCATTTGCTTATCGCTGCTGGCGCTTGTCAACTCGAGTCAAACGTTTCTCTTTCAGTACAGTAATAGTCAATGATCCGGCGAGAGACTACGAGCACATCGGTGTCGTGAAGAAGGACCGAAGGGCGAAAGTTTCACGCCCCGCTCTTCAAGTTTCCTTGAAGTTACCTCTTCTCTTTAGCTTCGAAGTTAAGCACACCCTCGACTACAACGAATCGGCGAATGAAAGAGGCGGAGCGATTGTATCGATCGTTATTAGGCTTTTATTAGACGGAAGTATCGTCGTATGCCTCGCAAAGGGCGCATCCGTACGGGGGGTCGTGTTAACTTAAGTGAAAATACCACTAAGTGGTCCAGCCGAGGGAGACTGACCACCACCTTCGTCTCGGTTCCCGTGCACGGATCTTTTAGCGAGTCTGATCGTAGAATTGGCTGAAAGAGGATCTTTACGCGAGGTACTATGTATCTACGTCAAAATAAATCGTGCCGTGCTTCTGAGGTAATTTAAATACCGGTGGTATGGGAAAATTACGTAGGATAAAACTTAACCAAGAAAATTATTACGAAGAAGATAGACGGTGGATGTCATGTGCCTGTGGATTATACGTGCAACGAAGATCAATATTACGAGTCAAAAAGAAAATGCTACAACAATATGTATAAGAAATTTTTTTTCAAACTAGTTCAAGTACAAGGATACAATTAACAGACGGTGTGAATAAAACTCGATAAGCACTGAAGCGGATATCCTTAAATAGCGGATATGGCACTATCACGAATATCCTCGACATGTGTAACTGCGATATTTTAGTATTTTAACTGTGTATGTCGTATCGTATTGAAACCGTCATGGACAACGAGAATAATCATAACTCTTGACATTCGGAAAACCGAGAACGTTTTGACGAATTGAATTTTAAATTTTTGCTACAATTTTTGAAAAAACAAGCGCTATTCTTATTGAGTCTCTTGTATAGTCAAGAGAGAGACGAAAAGCTACACAATGGAGACTCGAGAGAAGTCGACGGAATGGGCTTTATTGTTCCCTTTGAAGGCAGGCCTGTTTGCTATGAAGTCATCGTTATCTTCGAAAAGTGTGAGTCGTGGCGAGAAGGAAAGTAAGGAGAGGCTCTCGAAGAAAAGTCTTCGCGAGCCGCGAGCAAAAATACGTCGGGGATCATCCTTGTCTGATCTAGATAAGCTTCAGAATAAGGCGATTCTACCGGATATCGTCAAGTCGACGGAGCAATGCTCCGAGTCGCTTCCACATTCGCCTGCTTTATCCCGAACAAACCTTCAGCTGGGCAGTAGTAGCGTGAGAGGCAGCATAGGTGATTTGATGAACATGAAGAAATATGGTGGATCCACTTGGAGCGTGCGAAGTGAGACTTTGATTGCGAAAGCCGTGCCGTTGAGCACAGTAACGATGAGACAAAGTTCACCGATCGAGAAAAGCATGGAGGATAATCTCGAGGATGAGTTGCAGGACGAATTTCCGATCTCTGGAAAAGCATTAACTTGTGCTCAAAGAACTCAGAGACTCAGCAGACTTATCAAAAAGCAGAGACGAATAATGGTTTACAATCCTAGCGTTCTGCAGAGAGATGTGGTAAGTCACCGTCGGTCAAAACGAGGATTGGAACATTATTTTCTATAGCAATGATTGGATATCTTTATTAAGAAAAAAACGTCAGTATTTGTTCAATAGAACTTAGGATTGAGAAATAATTTGTTATTTGTAATGAGATTTTAAATCTATTTTTTTGTTAATTGTAACTTAATTTTTCCCCATCTATAATTGTAACTTATATATAACTTAATTACATTTTTTTGCAATTAGTAACTAATTTAAGTTACTTTTATAGTTATATTTTATATCAAACTTATTTGTTAACATAAGACTGAATTAAAATGTTTAGTGAAAAATCAGTGATTATTTTTTGTGATTGGAATTTATTGTGTTTTTATTTTTGATAATCATCACTGTAAATGTTTGCATTAAGAATTAAATCAGGATCTTTTTAATATGTAAACGTGTCTTAATATTGATCCCATAATTTTAATCTCAAGTGTATGTATATATATTAATTTATCATACATAATATAGCAGATAATAAAATGTTTAGTATAAGTACAATAATTTAGGACCGTTAAAAATATTAGAAAAGATTCTTATATTTAAATTAGCAATGCAAAAATTTAACAGGAAGATCACTGAAAAGTTTTCTCTCAAAAAATAACTAGTTATCGATTCTGAAAGCTAACATGTTGCAGTTACAGATATTCCTCAATCCTGATTCTCCATAAGTCATTTCTGATTCAGTTCGTTAAAACTGCCTGTTTCAATCAGCGAGGTTTTGATAAGAATAATGACCTTTGTAGTCGTCACGGGATGAAAAACGAGCAAAAGTATTCTCAACCATATTTGCACGGATTAAATACGTCATTTTAAGCATAGCGGCGACGCTAACAACAAAATACACTGGTTTACACGACGAACAAGTGAAGTTACAAGAGTCACGCGTCCACATTTGTCTTTTGCCACTCGCGCCACGTACACGCTTTATTTCTCGACGGATTACAAGTGAGACCACGGACAAGAGGGTAAAATGGAGATAACCATTTGCTCAGTAAAATGGTTTATTTTATTGTTTTTTATAGCGCAGTAGTACGATTCCAGGCTCGATTTTTATTGAACCGATAATTTATCGGACTGAATATCTATTCATGAGTTGTTCCTCTGCGATGTCCACGCAATCGCGATCGAAGAGAGCTTCAGACAGCTTCATTGATCTCATTGTCGGATGAAGAGAAGAGAGGAAGGATATATACTTCGTCGTTGCTTCAGCTGAATTCGAAACAGCTCTTGCCTCCGTGATGACAGACACTTACAGGACTTGAAATATTCATGATACATTTATGTCGCCTATACGTTACGGGACTTACTGTTAGATGCTTCGTATCCTGATACGCGAGCGGTCATCACAGGATGTTTGTCTTACGGGCTTGTTATTTGAGACTGATGCTAACGAGCATGTAAAATGAGAGCGCAGCGGAAACGTTCTCATTCATCTCTGCATTGTCGATGCCCCGTGAAACATTGCGGTAAATTCCGGTTGCATCCACGCGATACTACGGCTGAAGTTTTTTAAACGTTTATGAAGTACGAACAGCCATTTCGGTGCAATTTTCATGCAACGAGATAATGCTTTTGTAATTTAAACTGATGCATTCTACGCGATAGTTGAAACATATTATTGGAAACGTTGTCGTGGAAATTCTTGGATGTCCGTCGTACATTTCTGTCGTGTAAAGTTTTCCCGTCGTTTTCTGTAACTTCGCCAAAGAGAGTCATGAGCGTTACTTCAACGAGTAACGAGTTAAGGGAAATGCAATTTCGAAACGTGTGTTTCGTGCAAATGTCATTTTACCTATATATATACAGGGTGTTTCCAAATTAAATGGCAAAACTTCGGGAGCGTGTAGAGGAGTAAAAAACTAAGAAAAAAAGTCCTATAGACATATGCTCCTTTTTGCTTTGTTTCGCAGGAAATCACGAAAAAAGAAAAAAATATATTTAATTTATTATTTTAATTATTTTATTTATAAACTTTTTAATGAAGATTTTGTTCGAAAT
>NW_017255975.1:3292476-3309128 GCF_001594055.1 Mycetomoellerius zeteki
ATTAGAATACGTACGCGGCATATTGCAAAAGACAAAATTCATCTACTGTTAAAGGCTTTCAAAGAGCGACTGACAAATTCATAACAGAAAGTGGAAAATGTAATCAAATATGTCGGTGCTAGATATGGCAAGAAATGTAAACATTTTTTTTCGATTTCTCTGAAACGGAGCAAAAACGAGCATATGTCTATAGGACTTTTTTTCTTAGTTTTTTACTCCTCTACACGCTCCCGAAGTTTTGCCATTTAATTTGGAAACACCCTGTATATATATGTCATACGACGAAGTAACTCGGAGAGAATATTTATGGAAGGCTTTCCTAAAGTTATTTGATTCAAAATCGAGTTAATTTATTACATTGTCGAAAATGCACGATTTACATTAATTATTCAACGCGGTACGATTAAATGGCTTTCTCGATTTAAAAGACTGTTTATCAAAGAATTCTCTCTCTAGCTCAGTTTACTTTCAGTGTCGATAAGCGTCAAATACCCAATCGATTGTGGATTAGCCAATCTTATGGTCGCTCTAGTACTCAGCTTACACGATGTGGGTAATCCTCTAGACGCTCGTTAACATTCTCATTGATTGACTTATGCTATTAGTCGGTTGCAACAATGACAAATGAACCTCTCACCGGCGATTCAACTGAAACAGAAACGTAAGCGTGTTCTTATCTTCCTACGCGATCCAACAGGGAATAACACGTGTGCATTATAAATCTTTTCTCAACCGCATTTAACTTTTTCGTATTTAATTTAGCTGTATTTACTTTTATATATTACTAGTAGGTCAACGAATACAATTACGTCTTGGAAAATGTCCAAGTGTCGTTGAAAAAGAATTTATTGTATGACTTCGTATCTGTTCTTCGGGTAACCGAGTGGCATAGGCGGTTTCCTTTCAACTTGAGATTTCGTATTTACGGAGAAGATTATAAAAAAGAATTAAAAGCGGGGATCTTCGTCCTTTGAGGCAGTCTGTGCCCGTTGAACCAATTGGTACTGGTCCAGGCGCTTTAGAAACGTTTCCTTTTATCCGTCTCGTCGAGCAAACGAGGCATCGACCCTTCTATTTGCTTCACCTCCTTATCTGGTCCGCTTTGCTTCCGGGCAAGTCGCAATTCTCGCAAAGATTTTTCTGCATTATAGTCTCAAAGATACGCAATCATCAAAAGAAGTGAACAAAATTCGAAGCTACAATTTAATCCGGAGTCACGTTTGAGAGAAACGAGCTTTTTCTATCAATTCCCATAATTTGTATCTCTTGCAAAACAGATTGCAAAGCTGACGAAAAGCGAAATAAATTTTGATGTTGTATGCCATTTCCATGATTTACTTGATCGGTATAGCACTCATCGATTTTCGTTATTTGCATGTACGCGTATGTGTATGTTAAGTCGTAAAATGCGCCTTTAGGCGAGCCTTTTAAGTTGTTAAATAAATTCCTATAATTCTGTCTCTCTCTTTTACACATAGACACAATGTGATCTAATCAGTGAACCATCGCAGTCGCACAGTACGCAGAATCGTGTGATTTTATCGCACTCAGTTTTATCGCTTCTCTCTTAGTAGCCAATTTATACATAATTTATATATAATTGGAATATAATATACATATATTAATACGATAACTCTGAAAACAGCAGAAAAAATTCACGCGATTCAAAGAAAAAAAGAGATTAATCTAGCTGATATGAGTTTGACACAACGCTAACTATGATTCCTGAGCCGGCTGTCATGAAACGTTAAGTTACATTTTTTATTAACTACGTTCTACTATGGTATCGTTCTAAGAGGATAATCGGCCTTGGTGTCATTTACGATAATGAGCGAGTTTGTCACGTTAATCGTATTTCGGTTGACATCAGTCTTGTTAACCGTTTTGTAAACGGCAGTTTGCAAACATTTCAAACTCGGATCTATTAGCCTGATTCTCGATCTTTACGACATCCGGTGTATCGTGGAATGAGATTAATATCCTATAATTTTCTCTCCTTTCTGTTCACGAGTTATCTTCCTTTATGACAACGCTAATAAGATTAGTCAAGATACAGAAATATTTTCCATCATCACAATTCATTTTTTGCAACTACTTGAAGTTCTATCGTTTTGAATCATTAAAATATAATAATGTTTTCCGATATACCGGAGAGGAAATTCGTCCTAGAAACGAGCTTGTAAAATATTTTAGCTTTACATCGGAAATTGCACGAGAATTATTAATGTGATTCTGTTGCGACGACGTTGTAAAGATAGAAGTATAAATAATTCTATTTTAATTAAAATATGATATGAATAATGTATGATAAATGATATATAATACTCTTATTGTTATCCTCGTAGAATATTATTTGAATACATTTACGAATAAATACTAATTATTATATTTACAATTAATGTTATGAGAGACGGAATTAAGTATATGTACGTAATATTACGAAGGACAAAAGTACACGTGTGTAAAGTATATGTATATAATTCACATTTAATGGTTTTATCATAATCCCTGAAACTAATCGATTAATTTCATTAAGAAAAGTCTTATAAAATTTAGTGCATACACTATACACACGCACATACAAAATACGAATCGAAAACATAAAGCAACGGAGGAAAGAGGGACACAAGTAGACGAAAATGTGCCAACTCTTTTTCATCATGAAAATGAAGTAATATGGATTTATGTTTTACAAACAACAAAACTATTAATGAACTGTCACTCTTTTAAATATGGTTATAGAGAAAAATTGAAATGTACAAGAGTGCTATTAGATGATTAAAAAATATGTGTAAAATGTATTAATATACTTTTTCCATTTGTGTAACAAATTTAACGGATATAACTTATTTTTAAATATTAAATCCGTGCGATTTATATTCAAATATGTATATATATTGTAATATACGCGGTCTTAAGTTACTACCATAGCTTTAAAGTGCCGTAGCTTATTAAATTCCTAAATGATCTAAATGATTTTCTAGCTTAGATGGTCTTCATTTGCACACTGTCGCGCAATTTCCAATCTGAGCTGTAGCTGTATAGAAATTCAGTATATCTCGGGTAGCTTTATTTGCGCAACGAAGATTATCCGGCCTTCTTCCTCATTGTTCTTCGGCTCGGAAGAGATCGCCGTTTTGCTATGGAATATCGCAGACATTTTGAACGTCAGATTCAAAATTCATGTTTATTCATGAATATCAAGAATATAATTAAAATGTCTGTCTCTCTCTCTCTCTCTCTTGTCACTCAACAGCCAGTTTGTTGCACGCACAACCGTGTGTTCAAATACAGTTAATTGCCAACAGTAATGGCCAACAGTCATTATTCGTTTTTCTAAACATCCGAGTAGCAAGTTTCTTTTCTTATTGTATTTTTGTGAGATCCTTGGTCGTATTAGTCGCTAATGAGATTTCTTTCTGACCATCTTGGTTGGCTCTCTTTACTTTCTGTTGTCTTCGTTATCTCGTTTCTTTTTAATCAACTGAATAAAGTTCGATCTTTCTAAACTTTAATACAAATAAAAATTTATCAGATTTATAAATAAATGTATTTAATTATAATAATGGTATTATATATATATAAAATATTAATACAATATTCTTTTTCTGTTACAGGTGAGTATTATAATTATGTCAATTGCCCCGATAATTGTATTGATGCGACATGCGACACTGCTGATTGCGACAGGTGAGTCATATTTTCACACAATGCTCTGCCATTAATCATTAGCGTATCAAAACATGTATGTCGTTATTGTTATTATTATTATTATTATTATTACAATCGTTGATACAAACATTTGTCATTTGAAAATTTCCAATTCCATAAATAGGAATAAAGAAAATGTACAATTGCATGTTAATAAAATACTGTGTTTGATTACATTATCATTCGAAGTATCGATTAATGATACAAAGCAAAGCTTGACTTCTCCTGTGTAAAATATTTTTTATTATAAAAGAATTTGCAGGCTAATTATATAAAATAAGTATAGAATAATTATAGGATATAATTATAGGATTATTATGTATAGAAAAAAAAACTCATAAGATGTCACTAATATGTTTTTATTAGTTCGAGTGTCATAAATGTCAAATGTAACGAGAAAAATACGATTTACATTATTGCCATTATTGCCACATATTTTCCTTCCATTATACTCTTTGGAATCTTTATAGAAATGCACTCCAACTATCTTCTGCTATTACGATCAGAACAATCACTGTTTAAGCGTATGTAAAGCTTGACAGCCGGCCACAGGCATTAGAGTATATCGGTCGAGAGTGCAGAGAGAAATGCGTGAATACATAGTCGCGAATGTATGCGCGACAAACGAAGCAAGGCCAACGATTAAATATTCATGAGACATAGCGCAATATATGTCTGATATTTACTTTTATCGTAGAAACTTTTCTCTTTGGCTAATAATACAGCATTCGCTATGAAAATCGTAACGATTTTACAATTTTAAAATCGTTGGAAATCAAGGAAAATTTATGATTCTACGTGCGAAAAATGATTCGCGCTAGATTTGTATAATTCCATGTCTATTCTGACAGTTTTCTGACAGCTTGGCTGGTTACCTTTTGAAAGATCGATTGTAATTGCCGGAGAACACTGAACATTGATTACAGAATAAAATTGCGATTTAATACCAACTTGGTATTAATCGATCTCCAGGGCAAATGAAAGAGGAAGGGAAACTAAGAAAATATTGACGAACATTGAAAGGGAGTATCGATAGTTTGATCCTAAAGTGCTCGTAGTTCTGAAAGGGGTCAACAGTGTCATGTAACCACCGTACAATGGTTCGCTTAAATAGTTTCGAAATTTGATATATTCGGAGGGTAGCGTGCACATCGACCGAGACTGATAAAATCCGTATTTTCTTCGTGTTACTTTGAGGGTTGCCTCCATCTTTTGTATACTTGCCACGAGTGAGTATCTCTGATATATATCCGCCCTTTTATATCGTGAAAAGAAAACGAGGATATACAACACGTAAAACACACGAATATTAAAAAAAACCGAGATACTTAGAAATGCTTTTACTAAATGAAAAATGTGCCTAAATAGAGAAAAATTAGAAGAAAAATTTAAAATTGGAATAAAAAATTTAAGAAGAATATTTTAAATGTTAATTTCATATCCTTATATAATATTGGCGGGATTTTTACCTATTTAAGGTAATGGCAGTCTACATGTGTTTTAAAAAAAGAAAACGACATAGCTAAATGAAATTTCAATATCGGTTTTGAAGTTTGCAGAATGGTTTTTAAATCCGGTATTATATAAAACAAGGTCAAGCGTATTTCAGGGAAGTTCATCTGAGGAAGTATTCATGTTCAAAAAATCGGAAGTTTGCTTTGCTAATTTATTGATGCTTTCCAGCAAGCGATACAGTGTGGCATACTGATCACGTCATCTTCGTTTAACATTAGCAAACAATAAGGATGTAATGATTCACTGTGTTACACTGTCATCTGAGTCTCTTGCTGGAAAGCACTCTATCTGTCTCGCACTCTGCAAAACGTACGGATCCTGCCGATTTATCTCGCGCAATTTGATCGAAGACACATTACAGTGGATACACATACAGGATTCTCTCTAATGGTAAATGTACGCGTAAATTTCATCAGACTACACTTGATGCAAACCGAATACACGGGTTTACTATATTTTACCGTGTCGAACCGATCGATTTATCGAGCCTATAAAGTAAATTTGACGTAAACGGATACTTGTACATATATACTTTCAATTTATCTTAAGGAATAGGACATTATCTTGAACATCCTAAATTCGTCTTTCTCGTAACAATTTGTCAAACCAATTGATCGAGGACTATCGTGACGTTTTTTCCCCCTTTTTTTTTGTTGAAGGCCGTCCACGAGAAATGGCATAATTTTTTATTATCGCCGTAATGCGATTACGGTGAGTTGCACGAAACGCATAAAAGACGTTAGCAATCAAGGTAGGGTCGGATCGTGTTGTTCGCGATTTTTGTGAATGGCTCGATATTGGTGGCAGACGAGCGTCCACGATGTGAAGTTGCTAGTTACATCCGGTATTGAAAGAGCGACAGTGCGGTACACACCGCAAATTCTAGTTGAATTGAGGAGCAAGCAACACCCGAATGTTTCGAAACTAAACGAGCAAACGGAGCTTTGCTGGCCGTAAACATCTTGCGGCTTCTGTGCTTTGTGAAGCTCACCTTCGATATAAGGAAGGAAGGAAGGAAGGAAGGAAAGCTTGAGGCAACGCCGTCGTTATTACCAGAACCAATAGCTTCCGTCGCGTTGCAATATAAAAGAAAACGAGACACCTTACGACCTGCCAACGTCGTATGTTCATAAAGTCAACGGATGAATATTTCTGCGGCAATGGCTCCCTTGGAGTCATACGTGAAGATTAAGAATCGTAAGAATATCGATATGGAACGAACTGATATATTAGCTTATGAATATATCTCTTTTTTTCTCTTTTTCTTAGAAAATCGTTATTTAAAATGATAAAATCGCACGACAATCCGTGTTATATAATAAATTTTATAGATTTCATCTTGTTTTGATCAGTTTATTTATTTACAATTAACGATTGCGTGATGAAACTTTCATATTAATGAGACCGATTAAAAGGAGTTAAAATATCGCGATATAAATGAGATTTATCGAGTTATAAAGACTTGAAAGAAATGGAGAGAAAAGGCGATCTATAAGGTACACCTATCGAACAACATTACGTTGCATAGCCTCAGCCGTTCCTTTTATTGCTGGTCATCGAGGAGTTCATCGATAACCTCGAATTGTCGTTACGAGAACTACCACGTAAGCATTGGACAAAAGCGGTGCTTTGCGAGACAATCGACTGATCGAACTAGAATAGAGCGAATGATTGACTGAACTTAGACAATTTGCTTGTTTCGAAGTATCGAGAGGACGGACCATGCATTTACCAATTAACATCATGAGTTAACATGACGTATTTCAACCTATGTTGAACTGATCTCAACCTATGTAGATGATTTCTGAGGTTGAAGCGCCGATAGTTTCTGAAGCAAGATGCTAGGAGAGCTTCAGAGATCGTTCGATCAAAATTATCTAATTGGAATTCTCCTGAGGACGACGCACACATCTCCAGGCTTTACGTCTTGTCGATCGCCGACGAAATTATTGACCGATGGGGAGTTATTTTTGTTATTATTACCTTTCTGTCTTCTTGCACGAAAAGATACTTCTATATGCACGTTATCGGAACGAAACTGAATATAACTCGTCCGATGGGACGGGTTAAAATCATCTGCTAAAGTTTCGCAACGGTCTCGGACCTCTCGGACCTCCAACTTCGATCGTCGCAGAAATAGTATCATCCAGCGACGGCGAGGTGGGAGGTGAAATTTGTAGATCTCATTTCGAAGTCATAATGCTATTTCAATAAAATTATAATGCTCGATATTCTCCTCAGCTACGAGAAATTCTACTTTTGTTCGCGAATGAGGTTATCAAAAATCGTTAAAGATCGTTTAGGTCTTATTTTCGGTACGGTTTTATAATGAAACGATAGTTACGATATCGCTCGTCCTCGAATCGACCTCACGTATCCGCAACGAGGAATAATCTGTAATCGATAAATCTTTCGGTAGCGCTATATCTCTTCCATAATCTCCTCCAATGATCCATCTGCTTCTCGTAGAAATTCATTCGTTCGCGAATACATTCGGTCCACGCTCGTTTTGATTTGAATAGAGCTCTTACACCTCAAGCGACGCGGATCATTGCGTTCCAACACCGTCCGTTCAATACACGAGCAAAAGAAGCCGTACGAGAAACCCTCGTTGTGATTTACGAGGTCGCGCGGAAGTTATGACAGGGGGCTTGTTCCTCATGCATTTAGTTCTCGTTTAATTAATGATTTTCGTCAAGCTGAGCATGCTCTTGCCTGATTAATTCGATGTCTTTTATACGTCTTTACGATCGTCGTCCGCGTTCTTTCCCGCTTCATCTCTGCTGCACAATCTCTTCTTCATTCCATCTTAGGAAATATGTTGCATATATAAAAAAAGTGTATGTGTAGCTCGGTGTGTTACATTAATATTAATGAAACACCCCCTTTGAAATTAAAGTGATAATTATACCACGACTTTAACGTTCTCTGTTTTCCTCTTGCTTCGCGAAGGAAGTTTAGCTTCGTTGAATGTAAATTTCTTGTTTTTCAGGAATTGTTTATCGATCCGTTCATTTCGTAATAAATGATCGCAAACGTTCAGTTCTTTTACTCTCTGAAGATCTCATTAATTATCATTATGTGCTTACTACTCCGGACAACAGAACAAGCCCTCTCGCACTTCGAGACAAGTTCTCTAATCGAGAACAGGTGTTCTCATGTACGCGCTCGATTACCGAGGATTTCGGTAACTGACGGGCGTCGTCGAACCCACGCTCGATGAGCAACAAAGTGCTGACGAGCGTGGAGTCTGAAGAACTGGAAAATAAAAAGAGCAGCTGACGCGCTCGTTGGAAGTGGGACGGTGAGATTTTCTTTAACAACACGCTCTAAGACTCGTGCCTTGCTGGAAATAACAGGGCTGCCGACAATTGTCTTTCACATTTCCCACATTTTACTTTATTCCTTGACTTTCTTTCCGCTTCTTATATTGAGTCTTTTCAACCCATCTCGGAGCTTCTCACGAACGTGTCTCACTTCCTTTACGAGTCGCACCGATTTCATATGCTTTTAAGTGCTTTCCACTGTAGGGGTTCCGAACTTCCGAAAATCCACTATCCGTCGCGTTTCACCTCAAATTCTAATCCCTACACCCAACAGAGCTTCCCGCGCGTTTATTTCGAAGTGATCAAATTGGATTCTCGCCGAGCAATATTTTAGTTTCTTTTGAAACATTTGTGTAAGATGCGTTGTGAAATCTCTCTCTCTCTCTCGTCCAATTTATTTAATACTCTCGAGTCCCGAATAAACATGAAGCTGAACGGCTGGCTCGAATTTTCCAAATGATAGGAAAGGCTTGTTGCGTTTTGACCTCCTGGCCGTTTTCCAAGTACACAATTCGACCGTTCCGTCTGCTAAGTAATTGAAGTCCGATCGATCACAACCGAAAATGCTGACTTGTCGTTGCCGACAGACTGGAAAATAAGCGAGACAGTTGTCATACCGATCGGAAGCGAGAATGTTTAACTTACGATTTTGTTAAGGACAATAAACCTCGTTCGAACTCGAGTTGCAAATAATGCAACACTTGAATGACCGCATAGTATCTTGCCGAGTCCATTTATCATGCAATACTTTCGAATGTCTTGTATTGTTTTCCTGTATGAAAATGGGCACAGTATATTTATTTTTGCTCTTACTTTTCCAAAATATTCGTTGGATGAGAAGAGAATGCATGCTAAACCTAAAATTGACCGAAAAAAGGGTCATAACCATAAACTAAATTTTCATATGTAATTGTTCAGCAAATACAAAATAAACAAGTGCCAATATTCACCATTATATTGGCAACTCATACATAAAGTGCTAAGTTTAGCATTCGAGATCACATAAAGCCACATTGAGTTATTTTTGGTGTCAACAATATATTTGTTGATAGAACTATAAATATAATTATTATTATAGCAGTAATAGCAGTAATAAAAGCGACTTCTAATAATTATTTTATCATGTAATTATAGTCACAAATACCAGTCACTAATACATTTTTCTCTTATAATCAGTACAAAATATAAAATAAAGAAGGGGAACGGATAAAGAAACGTGTGTAGATTTGTACTAGAACTTTCAGAAAGTTTTACTCGAAAATCGCGCGATTAGAGAGAGAGAGAGAGAGAGAGAGAGAGAGAGAGATTTCCAGAACTTACTGCCTGCTTGCGTCATTTTCAAGACGGTTAATTTCCTCTGCTTTTGTAATTTATTCTTCGACCCTGCTGCAGAACAACTTACAGTACTTCGTGTTGTTACACTGTGCTTCCTACTTTCCGCCAAGCCGGAATCAAGTAGAACGTATTCTCTTTTTCTCTCTATTTTTCTATCTTATCGTATTTTTCTTTTTTATCGCCATTCTTTAGTCGTCTCGCAAACTTCAGGCTGACCGATTTTCTGTTCTATAACTGATATTCAAATTTTGTTTGCACGTAGCAGCGAAGATCTCTATATTGAAGCACGATGCTTATCCGCTAAGCCAAGCTCCATATTATACTTTTTCTTTTATTGTCGGAAATTGTGATACGAACGCGCTTGAGAAAATCTGCCTGAGGAGATTCCGAAGGAATTTGCGGTACCTGCGCACTTATAGCATGATTATTTCCATTTTAGTTATATTATTCCTAGCGATATAGAATATACATATCTTAATGATGCAATTTGACAAGCCAACTGAATCGCATAATAACCCAATTGTAGTAGAAAATAAACGCTCGTGGCTGTTTGACCGACTAAACCAACATGAAACCGAGAACGATGATAGATAATGCAGAACCAACAGTACAGATTCAGATAAAAATTAATGACTGGCTTTGATAAAGTAAAACATTGCCCTCACGGCGATTAATTATCCATCTTTCGTGAAAATGAACAATCATTTCAGATACCCAAGTAATAACGATCCCACAACAAGTGGCTATTACTTTCGGCTTTATAACCGGGCTACCAGCTTCATCGATTGCTTCGTCGATGAGTAATTAATTATCTACGATAAATTTGATTTACGTCTATACGAGAAAATTTTATGATTTTGTGTGTTACACTCTCGAAAAATATATATAAAAAGTTTTCCGTCGTGTATGAGTTTATAAGAAAATATTATTCTTTAATTTTATGGATAAACACATTTTCATCTTGAGTTTTATATTTCCTAGGCAGCATGGAAAATGCATCCTGCAGAAAAATGCAATTACACAGCACAGAGCTGTAAACATAATGAGTTATGTTATACGTTATTTCAATATTTGTGCTGCATGCTGGAAAACTAATTGCGACTTTATTGTAATTGTCTGAGAGATTGTTCTGAACAGCATACGGTTACCGTAAATTATTTCATCACTACGTGTAAAAGTGTTCTTTACACGTGCGCAAGCTTCAATCTGGTTTTCTCGGTCGATCGATACTTACGAAGGAGTGGTTTAAACTTGGACAAATTTAAATATTTAATATCACGTGAGATTGGTGATACGCTGCGCAATTGCATTGATCATCTATATTAATTACGTGTTGTCGTGAGGCTATAGATATCTTCTTAATACTTTTAACACGCAACATAAAGTACAGCTATAATGAGACGGTGTTCTAAGCGTCGATTTTTACTACGGACGCATCCACTCTATCTCGTTCCAGCTGTACAGTCCTTTAATTATAGAAAGTTTGGAAGTTTAGACATGGGATCTATGTTCATGGTCGAGTTATTTTAACTTTTCTCTGGTAAAACACATCTCTTATTCTTTTCACGTCGTGGTACATGACTTTTTCCTAATTCTTTGATAAGGATTAAAACATCCTTATTTTATTGAGTTTACGTTTTACATTTGACCTCTTATTTCAAGCCTACATACACACACACACACACACACACACACACACACACACACACACACACACACACACACACACACACAGGGTGTCCCAAAATTTACAACTCAAAACATGACAGCAAAAAGATAAAATAAAAAAATTATTTGTAAATTTTTATTTTGAGCAGTAATTTTTGAGATAATAAGGACTTAAATATGACCAATTACAGACTATATGCCATTTATCCATGAATTGCACATGCGATAGCCGTAATGAGTGATAGTGAGCGCGTATCTCAACGCGCTCATCAATACTCATAGATGACTATCTAAATATAGTATATAATTGGTCATGTTTAAACCTTTATTATTTCAAAAATTATTACTAAAAATGAAAAATTTATAAATAACATTTTTACTTAATTTTTCGAGAACTTTCTTGCTATAGTTTAAGTCACGAATTTTAGCACACTTGTGTATATATTTTTTACACACACACACACACACACACACACACACACACTATATATATATATATATACGCACACAGAAAAAAATGAATTCCTGATTCACGTATATTTTTATTCTTGTATGCTATTTACTTTCATTTAAATAAAATGTTCTCTTCAATTATAAATGTTCACTGGCGTCAATAATAAATAAATTTGTGCAAAAAGTATATTTTATTCTTAAAATTGTGTTCTTGTTTCTAAAATCATTACATGGTTCTAACAAACTCAATCGCATTATTTCGAAACTATTTATTCTTGGATTTAGAATTACAAATTTGAAAATTCGCCGGAAGGCGGCAACAGTATGTATAAGGGCCCCTTAGTAATATCAAGATGTCAGAAGCATGGGTGTAGTGAATGACGTTTGACGATGGTTTTGTGAGTGAACTGTTGCATTCGTGGAACATACCTCTAAATGTGGTTCAATCTTTAAGGGTGGATGAAATATTCAGCTCGTCCTAATGTTTCTGTCAATTATATTGCAAATGGGGATGCGCGAACAGTCGGCCGACTTTGTCACTGTGACGCAATGAAGAAGCGGTTGCCTATACACGCGGGCGAATTTTCCGCGGCGGATTCGCGGATCTGCTGTCCACAGTTAAATGGGTGAGAGATGAGCAATGAATCTGCCGCGGCGGATCCGCCTGTGTGTGCAACCAGCGTTCTCTACCATGACGAGGTTGACCGTCTGTTTGCATCATTATTTGCAATATGGTTAATAGAGGTATTGGTAGAACGGTCTCAGCATTTCATTTGCCTTTGCAAAGGCATTTCACTTGCCTTTGAATCACATTAGAGTAAGTAGAGTTTGATTCGGTTTTTCCTTGAGAGCTTGTACTCCGTGCAAATTAGGAGGCATGCTCTATAAATGTGGCACTTCATTTACAAAATTATCGTTACTTACTGCAGCATTGGTTTCTGTCATCTTGATGTTACTGGAAAGCTTACTGGGGGTTTGAAATAAGTTGACAAAAGGTATCATTGAAGAAAAAATAATGCTAATACAAGCATATTTAATGATGAACGAATGCAACTTTATTCTTTTATTGAAATAAAATTTGTTTTGAACTAAGAATATAATTTATTTTATTTTAAGACTAATTTATTTTTAATTGGAAATTGTTTATTCTTGGCGCTATTTTAAGCATAAAATATTTTTCGATTAAAGCATTTATACATTCCTTTAAGAAATCATTTTTGTATGTATATATACATACAATATAGTTATATACACTTTATACATATCATATTAAAAAAGGGGCAAAAAGTGTCTCCATATATATGAACATATAAATCTATACATGCATTGAAAAAAATTTGAATAAATATTATAAAACTGAATTTTAATAAATATTTGTTTGAATAGTATTAATTGAATAGTATTATATAAAAATATATTCAAATTTAAATCTTATAGGACCGACGCGTACAGAACTTACTAATAATATATTAAAGGCCTAATACCGGTCGAAGCTAGATCTTAATTGCTTTAAATAATTCAAGATGTGAATTATATCTATACTATATATGTACTTGCATATATACCATATTTGTAGTCATATTCACTACGCGCCGAAATTTTTCCGGATTTTACGAACGCAGCTAAACTACTGAAATACGTAATATCACAAATTAAATTTTTGATGCTCAATAGACATCTATTGTAGAGATCTTAAACTACTAGAATCTGTAAATAAATTTTAAATTATTGTGAAAAATATTACCTCGGCCGGCAATCGAAGCCTCGGTAAGTCTAACTGGTAAGGACGCTCACAATGAATGTAAGAGATCCGAGTTCGACTCCCGAGTAATATTTTTTGCAATAATTTAAAATTTATTTACAGATTCTAGTAGTTTAAGATCTCTACAATAGATGTCTATTGAGCATCAAAAATTTAATTTGTGATATTATTTCAGTAGTTTAGCTGCGTTTGTAAAGTCCGGAAAAATTTCGGCGCGTAGTGAATATGACTACAAATATGGTATATATGTAAGTACATATATAGTATATATATAATTCACATCTTTTTCGAATTATTTAAAGCAATTAAGATCTAGCTTCGACCGGCATCAGGCCTTTAATATATTATTAATGAATAAACCTTTAATATATTATTAGTGAGTATAAAAATATTTGTACGAGAACCAATTTTATTAATTTGATTTTACTATTATTTTTTATTGAGTAAATATCTATTTACTATAAGTAAATATTTAGTTAATACTATTGAAAAAAATATATTTTAAGATTTAGTAAAACGTTTTTTTGTTTAATGCAAAGAATTAATTATGATAATAATCATTAATGAAATGAGGGGTGATTTCCATGTTAGATAATAACGCACTGTTTAAGTATTT
The DNA here is from genome assembly GCF_001594055.1 of Mycetomoellerius zeteki. Classification (NCBI taxonomy): domain Eukaryota; kingdom Metazoa; phylum Arthropoda; class Insecta; order Hymenoptera; family Formicidae; genus Mycetomoellerius; species Mycetomoellerius zeteki. The sequence continues at coordinate 3,306,863 of NW_017255975.1, forward strand.
AATATATACATACAAATATAATTATAAACGTTATTGCATGGTTTTAATCATTCTGGAGAGGCGCGAACCGAGCCGTTGTATCATTCTGATAAGAAAGATGATTGCGGCTCACATACAGAAATGAGATCATCATTTAATTTTGATAACGATCCATACAGACACGCATATACGACCGTGGAATAACAAGCTTCCCATTATATCAGGACAAAGTAGCTTCTAACTATTATGAATGACCAGATTAATATGTGTTGTAGTGTCTTCAGATTAGAGTTATGCAAACGCAACAAGGGATACCGAAGCATAACATTTCCGTTTGCTATAATTCGTAATAATGTGTCGCTTCTATTGCGTATAAATTAATGGACAAGCGACGATAAAAACGAAGATTTAAGAAAATTTTAATTTTTTTTATGTGCGAAAGCATTGATTTGCTCTTTTAATATATTTGCCATTTTAATAATTTTAAGAAATGATCAAATGTGCTTAAAAAGGATTGTTTCTTTTTTGTTCGATCTTTATTTATTAGCTTTCATTACTAATTCATTCACATAGTTGACATACACATACGGATTGGAAGACAAAGATAAATTAAAGTGATAAAGTAATAGGGGTATCATGTTTTTTCTTTTTTCGTTTCTCGACGCGTCGATCAATACAAAACACATTATTTTATTAATTTAAAAGATGAGCAGATATTTTTGTCCGAAAAAAATTAAATATTATAATTAGATTTTTGCACATTTTTAAGATAAAGAATTAAAGACGTTACTCTATAATTTCTGATACAGTGCGTTTTATTTAATATAATCCATAATTTTTTATCTATATAAATAAGTAGAAATAATTTAACCCGGGAATAGTCACCTTTTCTTTTACGTAAATGATCACCTGGAATATTTTTATACTTCAATTAAAATCACAATTATTCATAATATATTGTATATTGATTATTTTTTGATTTATCAGTATTTCTGAACGTTATGAATATGTATTTATAATTTAAAAAAAAATTAAATAAAAACTAAACAAATATTAAATGGAATAAATACATTAAATAATCAAATATGACGTTATTATTTCAACAAAATAAAGATTATAATTAATATAATGAATTATTTCTAAAAAATAAAGATTATAATTAATATAACGCTTTTTATTGCGGATTTTCAAATGCATACAAATAATTGCATCGTAAATAACTATACTTCATTATTCAAAAAATACGTTAAACAAAATCCATAATTAAACAAAACAATATTTTATAATTCACATTTTTTATCGCTGAGGTATATAAATATCCCAAATGACTATTCCCAAGTTAAATTTATGCAAGTTGATAAATAGAGTACTGAAATGAAAACACCCTAAAATATATTTTAATTTTATAATAAATAAATACATAGTTATGTTTTTTAATGGTATATTATGTCATAGTTAAATTTATATTAGTTACACCCTTATAAAATAGAAGAATGTAAAAATAATTAACTTTAAGACTTCTGAGCATTTTTGGGCGATACTTTTTATTGTTTTTGTTCAGAACAAGATTTTAACGAAAACTATACTTGGGTGTGCTGTGATCATCCCACCTACCCACTTAAAGGTTAAAGCTCAAAAATAATTGTATAAAATATTAGGATATATCGATGTATCTATATTTATCCCAATACATATAAAAATAAAATATAGAGTGACACTACATATATTCATTCAATAGCGTAATACCGTTTTTCAGAAAAATAAAAAACGTAAACTCTTGGATGTAAACATTAGATATTTACTGTTGCTGCGGTTTAAATTATTTACACGAAAGCAAATCCCTTTCTATTTTCATTTCTGTCAGATTTGGATTTGGATTTTGCTTCTAGTTTTTGTCTTCAGTTGTGCGCGTGCGATGCCTCTTCAGTAAAGCGCATACGTATTTTATGCTGTACCGATGCTCGGCCCGGCCCGCCATTTTCCCCGGACTCAACCTTAGGGGTTAGCCACGGTGGTTAACGACGAAGAACCGGTCGCTCCATCCCTTTCTGCCTCTCAGCTTCTCTCTCCGTCTTTCCACCTTGGACGTTCCTCCACCTTCTCTCGCCCGTTTCTCTGTCTCACGCTTTCTCTCTCCTCCACCATTCCAGCCCCTTTCCTCCACCCCTCTCCCGGAAAATCAATATGAAGTGGCGTTGGTATACGACGTGGTGGCTGCTACCGTGTGTGCCATCTCACTTTGACCACCACGACCTTTCCTTTCTGCCTTTCTGTGCTCCCTCTTTCC
>NW_017255975.1:3309148-3331975 GCF_001594055.1 Mycetomoellerius zeteki
CCGCGCTCCCCCTTTCCCTATCTTTCCCCCTCATTTCTCTTCTCACTTCCCGTTTTCTTCTTCTTCTTATTCCTCTTGGCGTGCAAACACGACCGTCCCTCGTGCATCGTCCAGTACTCCGCCGTCGGGTTCTTCCGTCCGACGCACCTTGTATCTTCACCATCAAATCCACCTAGGTTTCCCCAGGGGCGCTAGAATTCAGACGGCAGCCTCCGGCTTTGCTGGCGGATTGCGGCAGATCGGTCACCAAGTCACCAGAATTCATTCCGGTTACCTGGTTGGCTGGTTGGCTGACTCGTAGGTCAACATCCACCATTCCGCCGCCACTGGTTGAATATTGCCGCGTGGCGGCGCCGTGCGTGTCATCGTACTTTGCGCTTCCTTTTGGAACGTGTCGCCGCCATTCCGTTCCCACACGCGAGGAATATAATTTCTCCTGAGATCGCGCCGAACGTTTCTCTAAGTGATCCGGAAAATATGCAAATAAACGGAACAGATAAGTTTCTCCCCGCAAAGAATAGATCTTCGCACCCCCGCTTTTGTATTCTCGCGTTTTGTACAACTTGATTTTTATCCCTCGAAAATCGTCGCGCCGATGCGGCGTGCGCAATTTTGCGCACCATCTCGATCGATATATCGTCGTTGCGACACGCTAACGACGCAAAACATTGTGATCTAGTTTTGATAACGTTATTCGTCTTTTTTCATTTTGAGCCATAAAAACTGAAAGAGGTTTCATTTCATCCAGCGCGTGCAATACTTATTCATCATATGCGATACATGGCAGAATCATGAAAATTCTACGAGCTTGCATAGTTCTCTGCTTTAACATTCTTAATGTAGCACCATGAATTTCCGAGGTGGTAGATTTCCCACGAATACAGAGATGCCTGTTTTACATTGTATTTTAAAAAAATGGACAAACATAATATAAACAAATAAGGAAGACACAAGAGAAAAGTCAGCGAAGTAATTGTGCAAAAAGATTCTAAATCGTAATTCAGATTTATCGATCTATCTTTCCTTCATAAATCTCGTGGCATTCCATTATACGTACATAAATAAGTTTATCGGCTTAAGGATAACGTCAAGATGTTATTTAAAAAGGCAAAAAAGAAAAGATAAGTTTAATGTCCGCAAAGAGAGAAAATCCCTTTTTCGTCCGGGAGTTGTGCGGGGAAAACACAGCACTGCGCCATGCGCAGTGGCGTCTCGGCAGGGGTGGTGGTTCGTGCGCTCTAGGGGTTGATCGGCGCCGTAGTATAGAGAATACGGGGTCGCGGGGAGAGTGGGTTTGGCCAGGTAGTCGTGGCGAGAGGGTCCGCGGGGGTTGCACAGAAATGGTGGGAAGGAGTCTTGGCGAGAGAGGCGAGACGAAGCGACGCGAGAGGACGGGCACGCTAGGTTAGTAGCGGAGGTACACGTTGTACCAGCCGGCAGTAGCGAGTGCCGTGCTTAACACGGCCTACACGGCCTTCCCGCTGCGCGCGTACACCGTGAAAGGCGGTCGCCCTCGTCGATTCGTTTCTACTTGCGTCGCGCCACGTCGCCTCGGCTCGTTTCGCCTGGCGTCGCCACGCCGTATAGGCGACTTCTCAGCCGCATCGTGTTTTTCCCCGAATATACAAGCACGGGACGCGCGCGCCCGACTTCCCCCGTGAAGGACCCTGTGACGAGGTGTGGATAATGGTAGCGAGGAAGTGCCGGCGTCGCCGTCGCCGTCGAGTGGCGTCCCGCCGTCGCCGGCAACCCGAGCGACGCTACTATTCGCGTCAACGACAGTCCGGCGAAGGCGCGGAGTGAACGGCCTCTCGCGTAATCGACTCCTCGCTCTAGCACGCCCGACGCCTTAGGATTTTAAGGCGTGGAGGAGGCTTTCCCGTGCGCGTGAACTCCCGACGACGATGCGTCGTCTTCGTCGACGGTGCGTGCGCGCGCGTGCGTGCGTCGCAACGTACGGGGTAGAAAAAAAAGTTTTTCGCACTGCGGGATAGCGTGTGTTGATCGAAGGGACCTGGGAGTGAGAAGCGTAACCCCACGCGGCGGCGTGTTCTCTCGCGTGAAGCCTCGTTCGTGTAAAACAAACGCGAGCCTCTTCCGTCGCGGAAACTCGCGTGAGAACTCGCGGACAGGCGTGAAAACTCTTTCGCATGGAAATTCGTTAGTGCGCCAACGATACGTGAGCGCATTTTTCTTTTCGGATATTTTTCTTTTTTAATGTAAAGAAACAAGAAAAACAAAGTATAGTCTCTCCCTTTATAATTCGATGATATACATGTCGAAATCGATTATCGTTTCATTAATTATTAAAGTTGAGCTAAAAGACTGAAATTCGATATACGAGTAGCTCTCATGAATTGTGATTATTTTTTTTACAAAAACTTTTAAACCGTTTTATTATTAATTTGTGCATAAATCAAAGGTTTATTAATTGTGTACTGGATACATTATTTATAAATGACGCTCTGTATTGATTAAAAAATTTTGCATGATTGGTATTCAAAATTTCAATCTGAGCAGAGAGAAACGATAAAAATAGATGTATTTTATTTTATCGAAAAAAATATTGCTCGATTGTATCGGCAAGGGTCGATATATTAGGCAAACAGATGATAGGCTTCCCGGATGTATTCATGTAGTTTACGCAAAATAAAGCTCAGCAACGCAATTTCGAAGTGCTATGAGAATCCCTTGTTGTAACATGGCTATCCATGTATATCTTTACCCCTTATAGTCATCTAGCTTCCGGCGAGTTTTTCAATCAAATATAATGTAATTCTACAGTTTTGCGTTTCTGAAATTGATATTGTGGATGAGTCGTCAATAACTGCTGAAAAAAAATATTTTACGCTTTTTTGTGATGAATGGTAAATTTTCAAAACTACAAAAAAATAAATAATAATAAATCAGTAATTTTTGTAATCAATTTGTACATACAAAATGTAAGAAATTTCGTGGAATTTGATATGATATATCGGCATAGTCGCACTATATAATACTACTTCAATAAATATACCCCCAATCAATACACTACGACTGTTTAATTCAAGATGTAGTATTTCTTTTTAAAGTAGCAAGCTTTTAAATGTTTTGTATTTTTTTAAATCAGCAAAAAGCAATATACATGAAATGTGGGTAGTACATCTCAATAAACTTTCTATAGACTTTGTATAATTGTCAGATGGGGCAAAGATATAAAGTGGAATGCTCACTTTATTGGCGAAGTATAAAAAAAAAACAGGACTGAACTCTTAGCTAAATAGAGATTCCCGACCACTAACATTTTTTTTTATTCCCTTGCTGTAACTACAGTTAATTACTTCGAAATTAACATAACAATTACGAAGAAACAGCCAACGGAGGAAAACCAGAATCCAGTTATTTATTTCGAGAAAGTTAGTTTTCCGGTTCAAGGGTTTTCCGGACAGTTATCTTCTTCTCTGTTTGTAATAACATAAACTATCAAGTTACAAACACGAACTTAATTGTAAGTCTCTCAAAATGAAACAAAATGCAAATTTGCTAATCATATAACTTTCATGATCGAATGGACGAAGTAATAAAATAATTTTCCGAACTTTCTTGATTACGCGATTCAATGCTTAGATGCTCACCCTTCGCAACGCAAGTTATGAGTTCTTAATGATGAAATTACACGCGAAATGTTCCTCATAGGTTATCAGACCAAAGTAAACTCAGCTTGAACTATTAAATACTCTAACGGACCCATTTGTCTATCAACATATCTCTTTAAAAGTACAAACTGTGTATACGCGGTTTCAAGTTTCATGCTTAAAAGTAAAATATTGCACAAGAGAAAATCGAATCCCGCAATCCTATCAATCTTACCTTCTCTAGCACATTGCCGCTTAATGTTCCGCACGCGATCACGGCGACAACGAGCTTCCTTCCTAAGGCCGGCGTCAAGCCGGTGATAAAGCCGAGAGTAAGATGCGTGCATGTCGGTCGTTGAAAAAAGACAGGAACAATTGTCGTTTCCGGCGTGAACGAATTATAAGTCAGCGATACATCGACCAACACATATTTGTGCTTTCAGTGGATATTACTCGGATTCATCGTAATCATTTAAATTTTTCTCCAACAAGAGAGTGCACGAGAAAATCGTGACACATAAAAGAATCAAGTTAAAAAGTGTATTGAAGTCTCAGTGTTATTCACATCAGTGTTGCGCGAGAAAGAAGAGAGGATTGTGCGGTGTCGCGCAAAATTGCGAAACGAAGAACCAGTGAAACTGGAGTAACAGAAGAAGAGAAATCCACAATGAGGGATTCGAGTCTAGTTGGATACACACAAGGGTTCAGCATCGTGGAATGAGTGATATCTCGTGACATATCGAATGAAAAGAGGATAAAATCAAGCGAGAGTGTTCGCTCGATGGATTACAAACTGGTCTGTGTTAATCTAACGATAACGTCGTCATCAATAATAAAAAAAGATGTCCTATTAATATTATAATCTTCTTCTGAATATATATATATATATATATTAATATATGTAATAATATTAATTTGTGTGTAATGTGATTATAAAATTTACCGTTTGTTCCAAATTTGAGAGATATATCGCCGTATAAAAGAAATCTATATAAATCTATACATATATGTATGTATATGTGTATATACATGTATGTCGTTGACAAAGATAATATAGAGGAAACATAGACATAAGAGCCGGCGCGAAAAGAGAGAGAGGAAAGGTGACGCTTATCGACCAAACGAATGTTGTCAATTACTACTTAATCGTCGTGTTAAAGTTTTCACGTTCAATTATTATAAATGTTAAAGTTGGTTCGTCTGTAGTCCCCCGTTAAATAATCTACCTCTCTTAAGTATCGACAACGAAAAAGCTCGGAAACGGCCTATAAACTGTATCTATGTGTAGAGTGCTACGGATTTTGGCAATGATTGTACCTGGTTTGATAAGGTATTAAATCTCCTTCTCTGAAAAGGGAAGAAACGAGAGCGCCGTTTTTCCCGTTTCGAAGGTAAGAAAACGATTTACTTTTCAATTTGTCCAAACAGTTTCCATGGTGATAATTTTATATTTCCGGTCGATCCTTTTATACAGGGTGTTTCCAAATTAAATCGCAAAACTTCGGGAGCGTGTAGAGGAGTAAAAAACTAAGAAAAAAAGTCCTATAGACATATGCTCGTTTTTGCTCCGTTTCAGAGAAATCGAAAAAAAATGTTTACATTTCTTGCCATATCTAGCACCGACATATTTGATTACATTTTCCACTTTCTGTTATGAATTTGTCAGTCGCTCTTTGAAAGCCTTTAACAGTAGATGAATTTTGTCTTTTGCAATATGCCGCGTACGTATTCTAATAGTGAATATGCTGATATGGTTTTTGTATACGGTTTCTGCAACGGTAATGCTTTAAAGGCGGTGCGAGAATATGCACGACGATTTCCAAACAGAAGAGTGCCAAACCGAAGAGTGTTTATGTTGACATTTAATAGATTGCGAGAGACTGGATCATTTTCAATTCGACAAGAAAACAACCGATTTCAAGCAGCGTTACGAAGAGATTTGCAGGCAGGGAAAGAACAAAATCTTCATTAAAAAGTTTATAAATAAAATAATTAAAATAATAAATTAAATATATTTTTTTCTTTTTTCGTGATTTCCTGCGAAACAAAGCAAAAAGGAGCATATGTCTATAGGACTTTTTTTCTTAGTTTTTTACTCCTCTACACGCTCCCGAAGTTTTGCCATTTAATTTGGAAACACCTATAGATTCCGATCATGGAATCAAGTTGCTTCTGACATCGGGGCAAAAAGCAAATTTAATTAAATTGTACTGTGTCGGTTTGTATGATTGTTTTAAAGCTGCAATATTTAATAAATTGGAAACCAAAAGGAAAGCTTTTAGTTTAAAGCGGTTTAACACACACTATGTGTGTGTGTCACAGTTGACATTTGATATATAACTTGTCGAAAGATTTAAACATCGGTGCAATTGCACTTCCAAGAGGATTCGAACGTAACACTTTCGAGTACGTAACGTGACACGTACCTCTTGGCTCGTCGCGACTTTTATCTGGCAATGCGTTCATGCCGTCGCGATGTCACCTATCCAACATTTTTCCCGCAATCACAAAACCGGAGGAGAGAACAAAACGAGGTGTACCACCGTCGATTATTGCCGCGTGCGCGTTTACAATAGGTTTTCACAATAGAACGCCATACATTTGTCATTGTGCCTGCAGGCGCCGTAATGTCCGCGAGCAAGAATATCGTTTGCACAATATATCTATTGTTCTAAGAAAAATATAGGAATTAACGGCACAATTCTAAAGAAGACGCGAATGTAAACGAATTGTGTAATTCTCGCCGTCATTGGTTTCTCGCGCGTGATGTAATTTATAACTTCTCGAATTGCATTAAATACCATTAGCGGCGAACTAATTCAATCTACGTCTCTCTTTTAACGAGCTGCTAATTACCTCATTCTGGACTTTACTTGTGTTTTATCTTAATCGTGTAATGCGCAAATTGCGTAACAAGTTCAAAACAGGCGAGCATTTTATAACATAACGTAACAAAAATGCTGTTATTTCAACCAAATAACAAGGAGGATCGTCTTCGTTTAAACTCAAAGTTTTTCTACGAAGCCAGAAAAAGTCTACGACACGCTATTTTCTCGAACTTAGGAGCGCCAATCAGTGGTGGACGAGGCGAGTTAAATTGTAATTTGTGGGTAGAACACAACCGCGTTTTCGCGCGAATTCTCGTTGTCTTTCCTCCTTTCTTTTTCGGTCGTTTCCTTTTGTCGCCATTCACCTGGTCTTTCCACATCGTTGATCTCAATTACGTATCAGCCAGTTTGCTCGAACGAGAGATCTCTCTATTACACGAATAGCGACAAGTTGGAACGGAATAGCACTTAGTAAGACAGCTAGAGATATCCTGATCGATTTTAATGTTCTCAGGAAAGCGGTGGATTCTCTAGAGAGATATAACCAGCACAATATGTAAACCATACCTTTACGCAATATATATTATAAGATAAAAAGGTTTCAAAGAATAAAATCATAAAGTTCAAGAACAAGCCGATGTGAGCCAACACAAGTTAAAAATCTTTAAACGTTTTTAGTATTTGGTAGAATACTTAATTCATGAGTCAGAAATGAAAAAAGAAACCGAAATAAGGGCGAACTGTCAAATATCGTACGATGTAACAATGTGTATAGTACAAGATATTAAAAGCTTATATCATCATAAGCTTTTATTTACTATACGTTGTTACATTGTGCGCAGTATTTTACAACTCACCTTTATTTCAGCTGCTTTTTAAATTTCTGACTGACGAATTAAGTATTCTACCAAATACTAAAAACGTTTCAAGATTTTCATTTCTGGACTTTTACATTTGAAATTTTAATTCACGATGTTTCTGACAACGTGCTTGTTTTTTTTTATACTCTATCGATTGTAAATGTAACGCTCAGTATTTAATTTGTTAATTTGTTGACTCTATACTGACATCCAAATTCAAGGGCCAAAAGAGCCCTTAATAAGACATGTATATATGTCTTATTAATAAAAAAAATTTTATTCACGATTATTTTGTATGGGCTTATATCGGCTTGTTCTTGAATTTTATACATTTATTCCTTCTTTTTTCATTATTTAGTAATGTTCTTCAATAATCATGGCTTCTCCAACAATTTTTGCTGACAAAAGACACTTGTTGGAACATTTTCGGATTCGCCAAAGATCGGCGAAGCCTGGTCGTGCGTGTCCGGAGGCTTGTCGTGCTGGCTTTGATGTATTTTGATTCATCCTTAATGTTTCATGCAAATCTTAAGAGGGGCAACAAAGTAATGCGACGTATGGTATCGTGATATCACGACATCGCGACAAGTAATATGCAGATTGCAAAGCAGTTTTGCTAGCAGTGTCGTGAATAGCATCATGTTACATTTAACACGCTAAAAATGCGGCGTACATTACGCTTTTCAAGCCGACCTAATACTAAATTAAAATTTTATAGCGTTTCTCGAGGTACTGCGACATTTAAGCGTTCGATTCATGTTCATTAATGCGTAACTAATCCAGCCCGGGAGCAAATCGATATGATTTCAGCGGGACGCTAATTACTGCCGGCCGTTACATTCCGCTGCATAATACTGAACGATTTTATTCGAATCGTTGAAATTTTTCCGTCGAAATTATCGTGAACACGAATGCACAGTTCCGCTTCGAGAAACAGCAAGGCATAATGCCGCAATTGTGCGAAAATCAAGATACAGTGCGGACACGTGTGTGTCTGAATTATCTATGTTGCGTTCGCATTCACGAGCACTTATCGATCAAGACGCGACAAAGTGATGAGAGAATGTAGGCGTCATCACTATGAAAATTGAGTTGCAAACTACGCGCGACGTTAAACGCCGCTCATCTATGTGCTACGTCAGGTGTTTGACGGCGATGTCGTATGCGATCAGCTATGACATTATGTCCAGTATATCCGGTTTCCGTTGTTTTTCTGAAACGCGAATAATCCGATCCTTCGATTCCAGGACACATCGAATAAAACATACAAAATTGAATTTTGTATCGCCTGTCACTCTTCTCTGATTTCATGCTTTAAATATTTGCAATCGATGCGAAAAGTTCACGAGTCATTGACTCCCACCCACTCCTATTGCACTTCCTGCCTTCCTCTCACCTGTTTTCTTCTCTTCGTTGATGTATCTGTCCACCCTGCTCTGTCTTCTTCGCCTCCTTTTCTTCTCCCTGTCTTTTCTTTGGCGATCCACCCTTCTATCTTCGCCCTCCTTCCTGGCTCCCTCTTTATATCTTTTTCTCTCGTATCGATTCTTCTTGAGGTTGATCTGCCTTGCTCTCTCGCCTCTTGTTCAACCTTTCAACACTTCGCTTGATCGCCATCCAGCTTTATCTCCTCCTCTTCGCGCAGTCTCCCAGTCCTCTTCAGTCGATCGCTCTGGTCTGCTCTCTCTCTCTCTCTCTCTCTCTTTCTTTCTCTATCCGTCTTTGAAAAAGCTGCCTTCCTTACCGTCAAGGCCGACTTACTTCGAACTCGAGATACGTGTACACGATAGTCTGGAAGCTTTACTGCCGAGATTGCAAATTTCTCACGTGTAATAATAGATATATATTTAAATCCTTCCGACGAACGTCGTCGATTAATGATTACAGCCGAATCAGATTATTTTCAGGAGAGATAATTCGTCTGCACGCGAGATAATTTGAGGGCAGTCACTCGGACAAAATTCTATCCGCTCAGATACGAAATTCTGGTTCGTTTTATCTAGAAATTGTTTACGGAATGGTGCCCTTTAATAGCGATAATTACGAGATGTTCATAGAGAATGGCGTGTGCCACGAAATAGCATCTTGACCCATTTTGCATGTATAAAAAGTATTATAGTTTCCGCAGTGTACCAGAAACGTAGAGATGAAGATACATCATTACTCTTGCTAAGAATACAGTTTGTTGTGGAGACATTGGAAGTTGCGAAGAAATAACTCATCCTCGGTTTTTTTGAAGGTTTATTTTCCTTTTCAAACCTTTTATTCCTATTTTTCCTATTTTCCGGGTTACTCTGTGGTTTTCCATTTTAAACAATTATTACATGACTTCAAAAATTCAACGCTGTCGCGCTCTATTTCTGTCTGAGTGATATATTTTGTTGAAATCGAAGCTGACATTTTCTCGAAGAATAAATGCGTTCATGTCTCAGCTTCAAGTTTACTGTTATTTTTGGCGACTTCATGAGAATCACTAGATTGTCAGCGAGCGTGACAGTCGTGGCCCATTTTCTTGGATCGTTTCTTAACTGCCGGAAAGTTCTTACTAGTCCCTTCAACGATGAGGATAAGCTCGTCGCTGCATATTTTGTAATTGCCCTTTCGGGACACTTTTACCACAGAATAATCCGGTTGTCAACGGCGACCCTTTATTTCGCTCCATGGCTAAAGATTGTACTTAAGACACGCGCGGATCATAGCGACGTCATATCGTTTGAGTTTCATTCCTCGTTATATAACGCCACTACGCTATCTAATTTTATAAAAACGTACTGACAATGTAATTATATTTTCGCTTCCGAGAAATTGTTCAAGTATTTTAAAAAAGAAACGTTTTCTCATACGTATATCTATTAACTCAGAGCAGATAACGTACGGATATTAAATCGTAGCGTTTTTAAAATAATACTTTAAAAATATGAACTGTCTCGACACCAAAATCATTAAATATTATGGTTACCTGCGTTTTAAAGCAAATATTTCTTCTCATTCGTGTCAGAGCTAATTGTAAGTGATATTTCTTTCCATTTTCCTTCCATTTTAATGTTACGCCAGGAAACACTTGCGTGATTTCGTCTTTTAATTTGCATTCGTAAATTCTAAGAGAACCGCTGTAACTATTTTTTTTTCTATGGAAATTTTGTATTTTCAGTGCCCAGTTGCAACAACACGTCCTACAAAATCAATATCATTTTATTTACTGCTCGCTGCGTATTTGCCTTGCGTTCTAAGTGCCACATCGTAATATCGTTGATTTTATCATTGCACATCCCAGACAAGTGTCGAATTCATGTTGCTATGATCATCGTAATTAATTTGAATATTTCGTCATTGTAATTTTATTGCTGCCAATAAACGATTGAATTATTATTCCGATGAGAACCTTACGGCTATCGCAATACCCACAATGGACTATCCGCAAATGTTACGGTTCCCTACGATTCCAAATTGTCTTGTCGGCATAAAGTTACATTTGGTATATTATCATGGTTAGTATTTCATATCTTTTAGAACTCCCGGAGCCTTGGAGTCATGAATTTCGACTATGAGGTCATATTTTGTATCATAACTCTTTATATTGCTATTTGCTATAATAAGGATAAACTGCTTTTCCTTTATTTTGTCCCTCTCTCTCTCTTTCTCACATTCTCTCTCTCTCTCTCTCTCTCTCTCTCGCTTTCTCTTTTTCTTTCTTTCTCTCTCTTTCTCTCTCGGATTGTAATTAAATATTATGATAAAATTTACGGAGTGCTGAACTCTTCCAATGAACTCAATAAATTATCGAATAACGCGTGTCCAAGTTTGATAAATTAATAATTCGGTAACCGACAAATTAAATCAGGCGGCACAGAAGCGATACATGTATTAACATATTTCAATATACTTTGCGTTGGAATAAATGCATCACTCATATCTGTAATAGAAATACTCTGGTCTTTGAAAAGTTTTTTCTTCGTTGATTTCGTATTCAGCCATAAAACTCACCATCGTGAATTTATTGCGCTAAAGCGCATTACGAGCCTCAAATTCAATAGTCCTTCGGAATTTACAAAATTGGATGGAATTTATAACCCTTTAACAATAGAGTTTCAAAAGTGAAACATTCATATGATTATACTGTGTAAAGGCATTTGATTTCAATTTATCTCTGCTTAATATATTTTTATATGCATTAGAAGAACTCTATATTTGTAGCTAGACGAAAATGTCGAAATATTGAGCGGGTTCAATTTTTATTCAACAAATACGCGAAATGCATTGTTATAAATATGAGAACATTTTCTCAAGACCGTTGCATCAAGATTTAAATTTATTGAAATATTACTTACTGACTCTGTTAAAATAATAACTTATTTTAACTTATTTAACTAATTTGACCTATTATTCCTAGATATAGGTCGCCACTGTTCTTATATACAATATATCGTTAATTTTTAATTAAAATAATAATGGAGTTAAACAATTTAACTCAAGATATGTATTTAATTTAATTCAAATTTATTATTTACTAAGTGCTTGAATTAATATGAACGTTGTTCAGTTTAAAACTAACCAATTCAACCATAACAGAAATGAATTGATCAAATGTGATTGCTTTTTTTAATCACATATTTTATATTAAAATAATAATATATTTTATTACATTTGGAAGTCAATAATATCGAAATGTTATTTAGTTCAAAGAATTGATTGTTAAATTTGATCCTTTTATATTTAACAGTGTAATATAAAGTGTAACTCCGCGAGATCTGAATTTTATACTTTTTTAGATTATTGCATTCTGATCTGACGGTTTCAGTTACACAATTCATTTTCTCGACTCCATTAGCTAAAGGGAAATGCAACTTCCCTTTAGCACAGATGCTCCGTTATTTCTAACCATGTATTTATCTTGGGGAGCGTTACTTGTTTTTCGCCATCAGAACAATTGTATATGAGAATGACTTGGAAGATCAAAGGGTTTCAGACCACGCTATCCGAGAGTACCAACCACGGATTGCATTGTTGACCTCTAGCTTCCTTCGCCGTCTATATCCCTTTCTTTTTCCGCGCCGTTACATTCCGCGAGTATGCGTTTCCTACTGTTTCCTAAAACAATTACGTTGCGCACAAAAGGACAATTGTAACTCGGTATAATATAACTGCGCTCGAGGGAACAGAATTCGAAAGGGAGAGGTCTGTCGGTGTTCACGTTGACGATGAAAGCTGCGAGTTGCCTCGCCAAGTAAGACACGGTGCAACGAAAGTGCATTCTATCTCGAGCGTGCAAGCTAATACTGCTATCAGTACGATTCTACCACTTTTCAATTATCTCTAATGTTATTAGGCATTGATCCGACAGGCATCCTGTTGTGCTATTAGCTAATGCACTGTGAGAATGGATAATGAATGGAAAGTGATAACAGTGATTATTTCATGAAAGTTGAAAGGTACTGTCTAAAGACGGTATTAGCTCGCCAAACTTGTTGATTATTTAAGAAATAATTCTTTTACTTAAAAAGATATAATCTTAGTATAGTTTGTTATTTTGTTTCAATTAATTGGCAAAAGAAAAACACAATTTGCATTACTGTTCAATAAAACTATCATTTCCAGAACTATTATCACTCACTAAAGCAGTTTTACATTCGTCTACAATGTAGACCCTACATATTCTTGCGTACTTATGAATGCGCATTTCTAACAATAGGCACGTTCGACAATGGAATTTCTGCTTTAATAACCGTGTCTTCGGATATCCCTATGAAAATTTCGATCGTGTGCAATCGTATGAAATTTGCATGAAAAAAAGACAGTTGGACAAAGGCTTGCGAGGTTGATTCATAAAATTGACATTGATATTAGGAGATGATTAATCTTCCTCGGTTGGGAACGCACGAAGAACAAAAATGCGCGATGTAGACAGATCCTTATTGTCTTCTTTCCGAAGATAATGGAACAGTATCCACGAACTTCAGCGCCTTTTACTACAGAAAAAAAAAGTAACGAGAGCGAGGACGTATTAGCGGTTCGGACGGCGTATTTCTTTTATCTTTACGCCCCGCGTCGCGATATCATTCTAACGACGTTACCACGCTACTACCGTCTAATGACGCGACACGGCTGATACCGCGGTGACGGGAAGAAATCGCGACCAGCGCGATACCGAGGCAGCGATAAATGACGTGGAAAAACGAAAATTAAAAACATCTCAACACGTTCAGTCCAACTGTTTTTATTTCTCCCTCGAAAATACATCATACGTTATGCTGAATCCCTAGACGACACTCGTGCCGTATGCACATTCGTATTTCGTCCTTTCTCGATATTACGCGCTAAAAAGAGCTGCAAACTAAAATAAATCATACAAAAAATCAAAACCATCGTCAACGTCGAACGTCGTCGTTTTTCTCTTGTAATTCGATTATATTTGATCTTTAATGTTATTTTGCGCTAACAACTTTACAATTTTATGATCGTATTTGTAATTTTTATTTCTGTACTGTTAAGTGGATAAAAATGTGAGATGCAGTCGTTCTGTCGTTTAGTGAAAAATTCACTCGTGATCATTTCTCCAATCGTTTATCCAACTGATGTATCTGTCACACGAGAATGATAGATACGTTTGTTGCATCACGATAATAAGATATTTCTATAGCATGGCATTTATGTTATTTGACTAATTTACGTGTGTGCGACAGTATTTGAAACTCTCCGTTCGTGAAAGCGGGGTGCATTTGCAAAATTTAAATCGCGCCGGTGCGTCAGTCATCGATCACATGTAATCGGTCGATCTCAACGCTACCTCGTACCTCCCTGATCTTCCAATAATTTATAGTAAGTTCCAAGCAAGCTAAAATTCTCGATGTAGACACTAGGCAAAAAACTATTACAAATGCATCACACCGACGATTTCAAATTTATTATCATTATTATTTTGTTAAAAATTTTTCATGATCTTCACAACTAAAATCCAGAATTGAGAAGTAACTCGTACTTGTAACGAAGCTACAGTTATTTTTTTTCAATAACTGTTACTTAACTCTGTTCTTTTCTTTGCATTTATAATTATAACTCTTAGTTTAATTACATTTTTAAATGTAATTAAAATCAACATATAAGTTGATCAAAATGAAATACTCAGTGAACAATCAGTTATTATTTCTTGTGATTGGAATCTTTATCTGTGTTAATCATTCTGTAAATATCTGTATCAAAAATTAAGCAACGAGATTTTTAATATGTGAATGTATCTTAATATTTATCCCGTACTTTTGAATCTAAGTATATATATTAATTTGTTATAAATAATACAGATTTAAATATTTAATATCATAAGTGAAGTAATTTAGTAATGTTAGAAAGGCATAAGATTTTTATATTAAAATAGCAATGCAAAAAATTAATATAAAAGTAATTGAAAAATAATGATTTCTTACTTTTGAAGTAGTTATAACTGTAACGTGTTACTTTTCAGACTAACTTGTAACAGTAACTAGTTACTTTTTGAGAGAAAGAAACTGTATAACTGTAACTATATATAGTTACTTTCATAAAGTGACTTTTCTGATAAATCAGATGACTGTCAATATCTCTGTAAAATTTAATATTACGTGAGTAATGATATCATACAAGCAATATAATCTCGAACTTTTATTATGTGATTGGATCTCGGCATCGGACAAGCAAGGTAAAGCATATCATCAAGTATTGATTTAGCGAACGTTTGTACTGCTGTTAAGGAACTGCCTTTGTGCGTTTCACATCGTCTAACAATCTCGTGCGGCGCATATCTGCTATGTTCATCAAGTAAACGTCGCTAGATCGCACCTAACTGTGCACATCAGAAAATTGTACAGCTTGTCGAGGAGCTTACGTATGGTTGTAATCTTAGCGAGCTGGTGATCTACAGCACGCAAGGGAACAACTCTGTGGAGCCTGCCTAGACGTTCGTGGCCTCCTCATCTTTCCTCCTGCCTGTTTCGACGATAAATCGTATCGTACATCTCTTGTATTCGGCCACAGTCTCGGACGAAATTTTTTCCAATTTTCCGCGCACCAGGGGAAAAATGATATATGTCGTTTTTTTTATCTCGCATCATTTCACTTTACCACTGAATGATTATTTCGCAGCGTGAGTAACCGGAAGGTAATACATCCCACATTGACTCTATGAAATTTTGAAGTCAAGCAGTGCAACTGCAATTTTAGTCCTGAGTCACGTCTCTCACCTTCTTTTTGTTGTGAAGGGAAACTGTATAAAGTAAAGGCAAGAATATTTTACAACTTTATAGTACACCTATATTTATATATAGATACTTTATCATCTTTATGTCTATTTTACTTTGTACATATATATGTCGTGGCGAGTTGCAAAGAGGTTGCATGCCATCCTTTGTATAAGCAAGTGACACTCCGCGTCGTTGGAAGTTTTGCGAAATAACTCAAGGAAATGCATATACGCAGGATTCAAGAGCTTTTGCTCATAACGAAACTATGTAGACACCACTCTCGAATTCTCGTAGGTCCGCGGACGGGTTGAACGCAATTTAAGTGAGTTACATTGGTTACAAAATTCCATTTGCAAACTTAACCAGTTATGCTGCGAGATTAATTGGGGCGGTATAGCTATAACGATTACAGTTATTACATTCAATATCTTTATAATTAATAATTTGGCGGACGGAGGAAACCGATTTAATGAAAATAACGAGTAAACACGCACAACGTGACGTGATGATAATATCTACTGTTACATTAAATCTTGGTTAACGAAATTATAAAACAGTTACATCATATATTATTCTCTATTTCATACAGTTCGTTATTTCGACATTTCTCTTCTTTGCCTTGTTGTCAGTTTATGAGTTGTACATTAATACATATAAAATATGAATCGAATCGTAAAGTTCAATAAAGAATTAATTTTCGCTGTGACATTAATTTAAAAAATTGAAAAATATCGATTACGTTCGCCTTGCTTTCATATAACAATACGTTTCAGTCTATAGTCTCAAGATGAACGATGCCGCAACACGATCGCATTCGTATAGGAAAAAAAATCCAATCTCTTCCGACAGAGAACCATCGATCTTCCTTATGTGTCTTCGCTGATGGATATGTGAATACTGAAGCTAATAAATTGCGATCGAACGCAGCTTTAATACGCAAGAACGTTTTGTTTAATCTCTTAGAGCAGACTAGGGAATAGCGTATAAGCGGAGACGACATATTCCAGTTTATCCCAATGTTTTAATAACGTGAAGTAGAATTTATAATAAATAAAACTGTACGAACTTATATATTCACTTGTATATACATATACGTTTGCGTTATTTTCTCACTGAAAGCATCTTTCGTCCCTGCGCGGTTTTCGCGAAAATAAATACTGAAGATATACGATTTCCTGTTTTCTCGCTTTTGTAGCCGCTCTGCGATCCACGGGAAAAAGAAGCTTGGAATACTCTCAGTCATAGGAGCTTATTCTCGTTATATGAAATTTTCTCAGATATCCTATACTGCGTTCTCAAATTGTGGCAAAATTCTTCAACAAATACGATACCTTCTATTGTACTATAGTCGAGTTATCAATATTACGATGATTAATAAATATTCCGGAGAATGTTGAAATAAATCAGATGACAAGGATTACTTATATTATATAAATTACTTACACATATATTTATTTACTCTGATAGCGATTATATAAACATGATAGTTATGTAAAGATTCTTCCAAAGAGGGAAAAATATATGCAACGTATGTTTATTCTTTTGTGCATATTCTTTTATTATATATTCTGTTATTATTCAAGATTTAAGAAGATTTCTCAAATAATTTTATGTATATTTTGTTATTATTCAAGATTCAAGATTTCTCAAATAATTTTACCGTAACTACAGTAAATATTTTCCTCCTTCATTCATCGACTTATCTGAACTTTGAGGCTGAAGATCGGAATCCAGATTAAACGGAATCCTAGATTAACGCGTTCCTTCCAGGATCGTGTTTATTGCCTTACCTATCAGGATAAGAAAGAGTAGTATTGGATCGAACATCCATGGTAAAGACATCGTTCGTTAGAAGTCTGATCGACGCTGTCGCGTGATAATGATAACAAATATATTTCGCAAAAAAAAAAGAAGAACTGTTACAAAAAGAACACAAACGTCTATTATATAGTTACAGAGGGGATTACCGTATATTATTTAGAACTTGTCTTATTTTGGAGAACTCTGTGTTTATGTAACATTTAAGATCTTGATGCTTTAAAATTAGTTAGACGTTTGAAATATACAATTCCTCTTTCAATCTAACAATACGTTTGTGTGATATAAGAGAATATTACTTTACGTTCCATTAAAATCATTACTGTGATTCTTTGTGACATATTTTTGTGTATACGTTTCGCGAGTTTTCTTGTATTCTCTTCATTCATAGTATTGCACTGCTATATCTTTTCTTCCTTTTTTAGCTATTTAATAATATTGTCTTGTGAGTTTTGCATTTATGTTATTATAACGACTTCAGAGAAAGCTCTCGCTACAGACTGATAATACTTTCTTTTGTCTCCTCTATGTCTTCTCTTATCTCCTTCCCCCTTTCTCGTTCCGATGAACCGGTAAATTTAATCGCTACAAGCGGAATATTTTGCCAGGAACTTGAAGCAGCCGGAGACGAAAAAGCAGAATTGCACGATTGCGAGGCAAGATAACGGCCAACATTATTGCACTTCATGGATATTCAGGGCCGCGCTGTAATCTCTCCATTTGAATATCCGGTCGGTGGCATCTCTCCTGGGCTCGGGGGTTGTACAGGGTATACAAGGGGCAATCGAGCCACTAATTCGGCACGAGCACGTAGACAACTGAATGCGAATGTCACTCTCTACTATGTGCGATCGTAAAGTCTAATTTATTGTATTGAAAGACATCTTTACGACACTCGTGTTCTCGTAACTAAAAAACGAAATAGTAAATGGACAAGCGCATCAATGTGCTGTAACGATTGTTCTTTAGGGAAATTAAAAAGAGAACACGGCAGAAGATGAGGTGTGAATTGTAGAGTCTCTCGGAATAACATTAACAAAAGAGGATTCGTTTGAGTTTTACATGAAACGCGTTTTTACCCTTGCTTTCGCATCTTAATGAGCTGATCATAACAAGTTTTCTTCTTTCTCTTTCTCTCGTGTTTTTCTCCTCGTTCTAGAATCGTTAGTCGTTGGCTAAAGAACGGGGTGAATATCATTTACGTAGCTGTGGGTTCTCAGAAATAAAGTTCAGCTACCAGGAAATACCTTCGCGTCACAACTCGTTACTTGAAACTTTGCGAACCGGAGTCGACCGGGTGTTAATCGATCGCCTCGGAGCCGATATGAATCGCCTGGAGATTTTCGAAAAGTGATCCACCATTACGATGAGCTCGAAGGGAAAGGGTTTGGTTTCGCGTGCCGAAGCAAAGGTCAATGGTCTCGGACCTCGGCCGCCCTTCACGTTTCGCGTTAATCTGCCTTGCCAGCGAGCGCGCGTCTGCGCCACTTTGCGAGGCAAAATCGATTAGTTGAATTAAGGTACTTCGTGATTTCGGACACGGCGAACTTCAAGATTGGCATTATACCGCCGGAAGTTGCGGAAAACGGTACTCCCTCCGTGGACTAAAATGAATATAAAGTTTTTTCGATTCTCTCGAGTTCTTCGAGAGTTTGAGAGGTCATTATATATGTCGGTTTTCACGATGTTGTTAATCGGTTCACTAACCGTAAAACATCGTGAAAAAGGAAAGACTTCGGTTCGCGGTTGCAGAAAGACTTCGCAAAATTGCATTTAAACTTTTAACTTTTCAAAATCCTACGAAGTACATTTGACTTATAATGTTCCATTTTTTTTCCAGAAAAGTAGGTGCAAGTTATTAATAATTGCATTCTTTGTCTAACGAGAATCGATATTCCGGGCTACCGGAAAGATACCGAATACCGTTGCTAGTTCAACGGGCAGGGTCAAATCAGCCACGACCATGCTTCTCTCGTTTGTCGATGCGGAACGAGGAGCCAAGGAATAGCAGATAGCACAGAGGGATGAAAACTAGTTGTTCCGCTGGTTGGTCATTCCGAAACACCAGGGACAGAGTAATGGACTGGTCGCGTTCGAAACCGTCGCCTATATATGTATATAGCTAGACAATTCTAGCTAGTAGACAGTCGGCATCGATCGAGGCCAAGTAAGCTCAACGAACGAACTTATTTCTACCTAACCACACGGTCAGTCCAGTTTCTCTGATGTGCGGAAATAATTCGGTCACCTCGCAAGGTCTTGCGATCAATCTGCCGCGATAGCATTAAAATTCCATGGATTGCACTTCCTAGTTTTAAAGGATCGCATACTTGTTGAGTCCTCAATCCACAAGCTGAAGCAATCTCAGCTGAGGCAAACAGACTTTCATGAAAGATTTGAAGAGATTAAAGTGAGATCGAAGCGTTAAACTTCCGATTTCAATTATTCGTTCGTTGATCTTGTTGGATCAGAATTTTATAATTTTATTCTAATATTACTAATATTACTAATATTGATATAAATGGTTTATACGTAGCTACGATGTTTGCCGACGAGATTTAATAAATAAGCCACGATTATGGCAGCAAATTATTGCTTCATTTATCTTGTAGGATTTATCGACTTTCCTACCAATTTGGAATTCAGGCTTCGTCGGACAGTTTGGGAATTCAAGGCCGCAAGTTTTACGCTCCTTCTTTCTTTCCTTCCTTCGAAAGGCTAAACGGGTTAACGGTCTGAAAGCAGATCGATCCTTCGTCCCATCCTTCGCATCGTTTGATGCTGGTTTCTCTCGTTTTTTTCTCGATTCTGGATTCCATCCCGTACAAATAACTGCCGCTGAAAAAAATGTGACATATTATATAATTAATCTTTTAATTGCATATTTTCTGACCCTTTAGTCTGGATGATAGACGAAATTGCTTTATGGCTCACATATATTGTGATTTAACCGCAGGTCGCAATCAATTCTAATATAACTTAAATTAAAACGATTTAAATTAATCATTTGACTGTTATCGATACCTTTTATTCGTGAAAATCTACCTGTCGATACTTTCCATGGTTGCAATAATAAAATAATATTTGTTAGGAAAATATCGCAATCATAGTTATTTCTTCTGTTAGATATACAGATAGAATGAATCGACATGCAAACGACCTTTGATATATCGACAACACGCGGATGGAAATTTGGCAGCTGCCGAACGATCTGCGTCGCGAATGCATTGATTTAATTAATTGCAAGAACGTAGAATATTCATCCACGCTGCAGATATCGGTACCGACTCGTAACGTATCGACCAAGTGGATCTACTGCTTTGTTACGTTGGATCGTTTGAAAGTTTTAACAACCCTCGGCCAAACCATCGTGGCGAAAGCTCACTTTAATCCTATTCTCGTTGGCGGCTGGAAATTAATTAATGATGTTTATGGATAGGCTACAGTGACAACCCACAATGTTCCCAAACACTAAAGGATTTCATCGTACAGAAAAGCACTGGCTTTAAGCTGGAAATATCTGAAAATGTGTGTGTGAGTTCAAATATTGAAGTACCGTTATCAATAATAACGTGAGTCTACACTCACGATTAGTATTCGTTAGCCTTACAAGGATAATGAACAAATATTGAATTTTCGATGCAAATCTTGATCTATTATGCATCCGATTTGATGCTGCAATCATGATGGGACGTTTGATAACTATATTATATATACGTAATACAATCTCACGTAATGCGTCTCCTTGGCGAGATACGCCTATGTCTCTATGTGTCTTATGGGAATACGTGAATTCAGCTCGCGCATATCGTGATTATTGCTAAATTGTGGAATAATCGGGAATTGAGGTGAAGCGGGTACTTGTTAGCCTGGGGCATATTTCACCCGCTGTTCGTATCTCGTATAGTAATTCGCGTCGCTAACAAATGAACTTCACGTTACAAAGATACGAGTAATAGAACGCGTTTAATACCGTACATGCACGTGGACGACCTTCCAGTCATCGATAAAATTAATTGCACAATATATTGCACTAGGAGATAAATATGTTATACCGTTTGCGCAAAAGTATCGATGGCATGTGGAATAAAACGTTCTGTTTTACCATGCTGAAAGAAACACATGTTACTGTCGTGCATTAGAAGTGCGTAAAGTGTATTCTCACACCCTTTCCATGGGCGGTGAAAAAGGTCAATTAAAACTTCACGTAACTGTGGAGCTACACGTGATAATTAATTCATGATTAATGCACCTCCGTTTCGTCCGTTTGAAACATGAGCGCCTTCGCTCACAATGAGTTTCCCGCATATGGGAAACGCAGCATAATATCCAATTTAGAATTTAATTTAAATGCATCGCACGGGCGCACCAAATTTTACGACTCATTCTTATGTCCTAAATAATTGGAGCACTCAGAGAACATTCGCAGAAAAAAAGTCGTCGTTCAAATAATCGCTTCTATACTGTTAATTTCTCGTTAAATAGTTTCTATAAATGACTTTCTACACGAGTTATGCAAAACGACTAGTTCGAAAAGATATTTCCATTAATTTTTAAATTTTTCTTGTCGTTCGATGGATTTAAATGCAAATGAAACTTTAAGCGTAAAAAATTGATTCTCTTATCACATACACACATTTTTTTGGCTTTACAATTTTTTTAATGAATTCAAAGCAACTGTCGCGATTGGAGGTCGGCCGAGAATGCAAATCAAGGATCATCCCTTTCGATGGAGGTGAGCGATAAAATCGATTTTTCTAATTGCGATAAAGGTTACGGCTAACCAAAGCCGTCGAAGGAGAAATTGTCCCTGCGTTGCACTCAAGTTTAAATCGCTATTTTATAAAGAGAGAAGTTTTTCTCCAGTTTGAGCGCGGCGACAAGGAATCTCGAGAAGAACAAAGGGAAAGGGGAGACAATCTAAAGAGCATTTTCAAAAGAAAGTTCTTGCGTCGGGGTACAATGCGAGGAAAGGTGAATCTCGAGAATGTCGGTCCTCTCATATAGTCTCGGCAAAAATTCCTTGATAATTCTCTTGAAAGAAACGCGATCAAATATTCGATCTTTAATAGAAGCGTAAAGTGAACTACATTGATTCCTTTGGCTTCCTGAAGATCTCTTCAAAAATCTTCCGATTACCCTGCTCTTTATTATATTATCTGTTTAATTTAATTGTGAGAATTGCTATGCGACAATGCGACAATGCGACGTGTGAATTGGATTATTTAAGTCCATTCTATTTAATCCGACGACATTGAGTCGTTACGTTTATTGTTGCTATGAGCTTTCAAAATATCCTGAAGGCACGAAATTCTGTTGCCGGCTTTAATTTAATTTACCATTCCAATTAGTGCATTGTTTAGCGTCTTATCTGTGCACTCGAGCTGTTGAGTAATCTTCTTTTGGTCTTATTGTTAGTTCTCAGATAACCGCGCGTGGTTTAATGAGCTGACGTATATTTTAGACAGAATGTTAATGTCCTACAAATTCTTCCGAT
>NW_017255975.1:3332011-3473623 GCF_001594055.1 Mycetomoellerius zeteki
GCGATAAAATATCAACGCTTGATTATACCAATTATCAATTGTGAGCACGAGCGCTTCTCAGCGATCTCGTTTTAAAACAAACTTTACAGTGCCTATACCGCGTTTGTTCAGAGATTAATTCATAATTCCACTTAATAATAGTTTTGCCGACTCCCGTATTAGTCGAGTAATCATAAACCACTGACCAGAAGTTGTATACGGACATATACACGTTTTCATAGTACCATAGACTTTGTATTACGAGTTTGCGAACTCGTACTACATAATATTTCTAAATGCAAGCTGAATAAAATATAATATAGGATCATATTTCAAGCAGTAAAAAAGTCGAGAGTTCCATGATCATAATGCTATTTAAAAGTATATTATTCTCCGGATGTAATTCCGAGTATATCCAGCTTATGTTTTGGCGAAGAGCCGTGACAAAATAGCTACACTCAATACATCGCTTCTCCCTTTCGATACAAGAATTAATCGCCGATACCGATTGGTAAATGACGGTATTTCTATATGGCTTCCGTAGTCAGTAGCTATTCATAGAGTTTCCCAACCGGAAGTGGAAGCCGGTCAGTATGTACGGCCTGGTTTCTCATATTGACTGCAATCATATGTTCACGTGAATGCTTCTATATTCGCATTTCTCAAGCGTTACGACACGACGGACATGTCGCCACGGAGATTTCACCGAGAAAAGCACACAGACAGTCTCTTTACTGCCCGGAAGTGCATACGGAAGCGGGAATGACCCTGTTGTACTAACTAATGAAACTGCTGCTCGAAATGAAGCGACGGCATGCGCTTATCTTGAACTTCCGGTCGCTCGATTGGTCGAGCACTTACAATAACATTCCTCTTCGGGATTATATGGTTCCTGAAAATGCGCTGAAAACGTTCTTTGGTCAATAAAGCGCTTTACATTCTGCGAAATTGGACAACCGTACTGGTAGAAGGAAAATATTGTTTTAATTCTTTTGAAATTCTATTCTATTTTATCTTGTTTTATTAGAGCAGGTCTTTGTCGTATTTCTGAAATTATTAAAAATCAATTCCTGTGTGTGTGTGAGATCAATGATTGTTGCTGCATTATCCGAAAATAATTTTATCAGAAAATTTTATCGAAAATAATTTTACTGGAAACTCAAACTAGTTACTAGAATCAAAATTTTTACAGGGAATCTTGCGAGTATCAAATTCTAATTTTAATGAAAATTTATATACATATATTGAATTTATATAAACAGATGAATTTAGAAAATATCGGTTGGGATGAAAAAACGATTTTGAGGAGGAAATTATTCATTATAAGTAAACGGCTTTTAACTTTTAGCTTCCTTATGTCTTAAAAACCGTTCAACGTATCACAAAATACTTTATACAAAAGTTTTATAATAAAACTTTTCTATTTATTTCTTTATTCATCCATTTCAATAATATTTTTAAAAAATGATTTATAAAATATAAATTTTGAAAATATATAATTTAAAAAATTAAAAGCAGTATTTGATACTTCACGAGGTTCCCTTGTTAGAAAGAATTTACACGGAAAAAATGATTTTACTGAAAAATCTAAAATTTTTCTGAATAACAGATCTGAAAATAATTTTATTGGAAAATTTTGTTGAAAATAATTTTGCTGGAAACTCAAACTGGTCACTAGAATATCAAAATTTTTGCAGCATTGCTCATCATTTTTTAGTTTTCAACGAAATTATTTCGATGATCTAATAAAATTATTTTTAGATCTGTATATGAGCAAAATTCTTTTTTTGTAACTTCTGTGTAATATAATTTAATATCAATTCTTTATTATAAACGTTTAGTGTAAATACATTCATACATTGAATCGAAAACTTGGAAAGAATTAACTTTGATCATTTTCTGTTTTTTTCACTATTTCATTTATTAAACGTTATCCCGATTAATCCTACCTTAGAATAAGGACAAACCAGACAGATGACGCATGGCAGAATTGTTTGGCTAGCAACGCAAAACTTTCTACTTGTTTCTATGCAGGATACATGGATAGTTTCCTCAATCCGGGGATTTCGGGGATCTCGCAACCGCTATCAGCCGTCCGACCATTTTGTCCTCGTTGCCAGGAAAGTTTTCCCGCGTGCTTTCTCCCACCGCGGCTTTGACCGGACGGCAAAATATTCAGTAATTTTGCAAAAGTCTCGATCCTGTAGAAGTTTTGCGGATTTATACTTTGCATGAGACTACTGAATACAGCTGCGAGGGTTTTAACTAGGTTGTATTAAGCAGACAATTGTCTCTCGGGAAAATAAAGATGAGCTACTGCGACGTGAGCGATGTCCTTCACCTTTTGCCTTTTTTCTCCCTTGATGAGCAGTTACACTCTTTCTCCACGCCTGTTCTAACAAACAAACTCACTAATGTAGGAAGAGAGACACGTGTCGACAACACCTGTATATACACATTGTGTACAAATGCACGTTGCACAAATGGTATTTACTCTTCACTCATGCACGTTTGGTGAGTAATTGAACAAATATTTTGCAGTTTCCGCATTTTGCATCTTGATGATTCAACATACATCGTGATGTATATTCCCCCAAAAATCATCGAATCGAGGAAACTAAAGTCTCTGTCCGCGAATAATTTCGTACTTTGAATAATGTAGCTACCTGAATCGAAGGTAATAACATATGCATTCAACGAAATTGTGAAATTGCGAAAAATGTTTAAAGAATTAAAGAAGGTTCAAATATCGAGTTTTCAAAATCATTTTCGATTGTAGTTTAGCAGTGAGTGGAAGTGAACATTGCGGTGAGTTCTAGTTTCTTTTCTGGACATGGGGAGGAGGGCTATGATATTGATTTATAGTAACGGAATTACGAAGGACTCGCTTCTCGAAATTACCTTTAAGTATAAGAAAAAGTAAAGTAAATTTGATTTGAGTCCGTGTCGTCTCCAAGGATGCCTTTAAGGAAACGTTGGCGTATATAAGGTGTATGCTTCATTTACGACGAAACTCAACTAATTACGAAGCACAGCTTGATCGACTCTCTCGTTTCGTTTCTCCGCTCATGGAAGCTGTTAAATTCGATATTCCGCCACTAAATAAAACGACGATCAGTCCTCCCTTCGCGCACATATACACAGACACTCGCGCATGCATACAAGTATACTTGGCACTTACCTCCTCGACCTGATATCGATAACGAATTAATTTAACACTTTGTTCGATACGACTAAAAGGATAGAACTATCTATACCCTGAGCATAACAATTTTATTGAAATTTTTCAACGAGTTTTTTTCGTAAATTACGATCCTCGAAATTTCGTGACCCCGTTGATATACCCGATTGTCTCGATGACCCCGTCGTCGATTTCAAAATACTCTCGAAAATTATTGTTAGACGTCGACCCGATTCAGAAATTCGAATGCCGCGGTTTTCACTGACGGATCAATACCATCATGGAGAGTGAAGAGAAGGCTGGCTATCTCTCTCTTTCTCTTTCTCTCTCTCTCTCTCTCTCTCTCTCTCTCAGAACATTTTACATTCTTGCCGCGACAGATACGTAGGACGTAGAAATAAAAGGCAACTTTCACGGTATTTTCCGATATTTCTTTTTTGAACAGGTAAAATCAGAGCACCCGTAATATTACGCGCATGTAGAGCGTACAGGTAGTGTCGCGTTGTATTGCCACGTCCACTCGTTATACGGTTGAAAAGGAAGAAAAGGAGACAGCAGCTGCTAGCAAATCTCCGATTTATGTAGAAAATTTTCCGAACGACACAATTTGGAAAAGCTTTAACGATTCTTTACGATAGCCGTATCAAGCGATCGCAAGGGTGGATTGCCTTGAAGCTATTAGATCGAGTTGATATAAAAAAGTCTCAGGAGAGATGAATTTAAGAGAGTGTGATACGGGAGATTCGACATAAAAGGACATTTTACGGTGCTATTTCACCTTCCGTTCAAAGAATTTCGCGTATAGATCCGTGTCGCAAATTACCGTCCATATCGGACGATACCTGTATTTGAAGGTAATCACTATCCAGTGGTGATTGCCTTCAGCGCCTTCTTGCTGGTATCTAACGATTTTTCCACAGGCGGTCGCAATCGATGTAACGAGCGGCTGTTATTAAGTTCTGCTTAACTACCTATGTAGGATCGCGTGTTAGGGTGCGTGTACGAGTGTACAGACACACCATCGCGTCATTTATTGCAAACTGGAATTTCAGGGTTGCACGCGTCCGTGAGCAATTGTGCTTCCACGTTTTAACCCTGCTACTTCACTCAAAGTCAACGTGCCACGAAAAATCGTCTTGTGTGAAATTAGAATTGGAATTATTCGAAAGCACCGTCTATGCTTTACATAATTGCAGTTTATATTTCGTATTTATTCAGCGGTCTTTACTTAGAACTTCTCCATCAAAAAATTAGATGATACGAAATGTGAAGACGTGCGCATTAATTTATTTAACTTTTACAGAGACGGTTCCGACGATGGGTCTTCGGTTCACTTTTTAGCACAAGCACTAACGTCACGTATTTAATTTGAAGATAAACGTAATGAATACTTCGATTCAAAATAGGATTCCCCCTCCCGTGTCTCCGATCCCGATAAAAAAATTCCTTGATTCTTTTCCCGCAGGGGGGATGCCGACCCTCCCCAAACACTTTTTTACCCTTAGAAGTGTCACCTATCTATCCATTGATCCACTTCATTTGCATCCTTACAACCCTATTTTCAAGCAATCGATATCGGGCAAAAAGTGAAGGACGGTTTTTTTCTTTTTAGCATAAATAGGAAAATCGAGAAATTAAATTACTATTTTTCTTTACTATGCTTATTCATTTCTGCTGATTTATATCTTACATTTTCCTTAAATAGACAATATTAATAACCGGAGAAGGGAACATTATTCGATAACTTTCAGATACGTATAACTCTATGTAATTATTCATTACATTAAGATATTCCTATTTTTGAAATAGGTCATCGATACTAACATATCGCGAGATTGAAACGTGAATAATTTTCAAAACATTCTGAAACGAGTATAATTAAATATGTTAATTGAAGTTATATATTAGTTAACACCAATTTTTCGAGTAATTTAAGTTTTATACGATGCCGTTATATGTAGAATTTTATTATCAGAATAGTGAATAGTGAGTGAGATAGGGACCTGCAATTTAGTCTTCTCTAAAATAAATGTCTAATTATACATGGTATAATCCGAAATCGATAACGAAGACACTTAAACGATTGACAATGCGAAATAATAATTATCTTTCTTCCACATAAATGTATATCCGACTATCTGCCATGATTCGCTTATCTGGCTTGAAATACTTGTGGCGGCAACAGGATTGCGTAACACGAAATATCGCGCCTTCTTATTTAGTTACAGTAATGATACACGGCAAACAGCGGTAATGTTCAAAAACAATCCCTCTGATCTTGAGAAAAACTATCTTAACGCGTCGACATGAATTTACTGAAGCGGGGTCGGACTCGTTGCGCGTATCATCCGATTTAATGAAAGAGGGTGAGCGAAAGATAAACATCGTGAAAAAAACCGAAGAGAAAATTGTCGAACGATGTTATTTTTTTCTGATCGCGATAATTTGAAACTCAAGTGATCGGCCGATCTCATTTGACGCGGGGTGCTAAGTTGACATTTGTATGAATGAAAACCTGAAGTGGACCAGTGAACGGGAACGGTAGATTTTGCGCACAATTCTATCCTCTCCCTCTCTCAACTCCTTAACCTCGAAGGACGCTCTTGAAAGAGAATTTCAGTCAATCGATGCAAGAGTCGATTCAAGACGAATGAGAGAGAGAGAGAGAGAGGGGGGGGGATACACTCGTACAAACAACCGAAGTTTCTTTCGATCTGAAAAAGAAATCGTCGAAGGAATAAAATTTGAGAACGAATAGTATTCAGTAAGTCGCAGCTGTTTAGTAGGAAGGACAAATATCAGACAAAGCGAAGATTCACTGGAAAAAGGAAATGCTATGATAAATATCGAATTCGATAACCCAGCGTTGTAGCCAAGCAAAGCACTGGGGAAGGAGGGAGAGAAAGAGAGAAGTTAGATTCGCACACGGTTTTGGAGGGCTGCTGGCGAATATTGATCCTCGACACGCCGGAGTGAAAGCTGAGCCTGGAAGCCCTACGGGCTCAAGATGCGCCTGCCCTTTGCGTTAATGTTCGCTACATGAGCACCGCAACCGTAATACAAATCGTCCATCATAATTATCGCATTATTGACGAGACGCGCGTATGTGATGTAAAACATGCGACTGCGCGGTGTCATTGTTAACCCAATTACGCACGTACGCGGCAGATCACGAGCTCATGATTAATCCGCGTCATACGTGTATGTACACAACACGGTCCCCGAAGGACTTCAGTTTGTGGAAATTTGAGACACCGTAGAAACGAAGTTAATATTCGTCAGACGAGCGCTCGCCAGATGACGATTGGGTTACCCCCTTTGGAAATTTAAAGCTGCAGTTTAAGTTAATCTTCTGTCATATATCGCGAACAGATGTAACAACAAAGTATACGCGAAATATCTCGCGAAATATTACGCTCGTTGCAAACTTATCCAGTCGTAATCATACTTTAAATACAGAATGTCATGCACGATATTTAGTAACTAGATACGTATCTCAGTGACATTTAATTACATATTAGTTATGACATTTCGTTTTTTAAATTACTTAAAAACATGTTACAATGTCCATTGTTTCTTAACCTTTTCAAATGTACAGGATTACATAATTTTAGAGAGAGAAGTCTGTATATTATTTAACATCTGATATTTCTGTATTTTTATAAGAGCATGTTGTTCTATCGCCCACTGTTTTCGATTTACGTTACATTGTTAACAATTCTAAGGCAGACTTCTAAATCGTTATTTTTGTACAGAATTTTTAAAAACACAACAGTCTACCAAAAAGTTCGATTTCCCAATACGATTCGGTTAGCGCAATAAAAGGTAAAAAAACTTGCGACATAGCGGTCCGGAGTTGTTCAAACTTTGAACTTCACTGAATTGTGAACGACTCGACGGTGTGCCGTCGATGAAAAATGTATTTCTGAAAAAAGAGAAAGTATCTCGATCACGCTCGCAGAGGGATACTTCTTATAGAACTTAGCTTTTCGAACATCACAGAGCTTACGAGAAAAGTTTCGAAAGTCGTAAAGAAAAGTATTCCTCATTAGGTAAAATATTACTCGTTCGATGCTACTTCAGCAAATCAACGCAGAAGCAATAGAAATTGTGTTTCTCACATTAACGTAGAGGATCTAATAATCTAATAACAAAGAATCTCCTATGAACGTAGGGATACAATGCGAACAATTGCTTCTTAAAGTAAATTAGATTCGAGATTCAATACTCGGACGTTATTGCTTACAGCATCGGGAACATATCTCCACCTGCCAGAACCTGGCTTTTTCAATTTACCGACAATACACGCGCAACATCCGTGCAGAATCGAATTTCATTTCAACGTCTGTCGCCATACTCCTTCGGAAACGTTTGAATCGTTTCGCTCTTTCCTACTTCTTAGCGGGTGTCGCTGTTGTAAAGCAACTCATTTTTCTCATATATCATCAGGATAATCTTGAGATGTAATATGCTAGTAGAGCGGGAAGCTTCTCTGAATAAAACTAGCAAGAACACGAGTATCATCTAAGATGCTTAGAACGGCTAAAGTTCCGGCTTAAAAGTTCCGCTGTAAAAGAAGAAATTATCTCACGTTCAATTACGCAATATTACTCGTATAATAAAAGATATCTAATATCAGCGTGATTTTCTTCATTAAATGAGTATGACTGTAAATGCTCATCTTCAAGATTATATCGTATATTTCAAGATTACGTTTACATGGAATTTTTACATATTGCTTACGTAAGTAAAGTTACGTAAGTAAGTTTACACAATCTTTATCAGGTAGATTATACAAGCAATGTGTAAAATATGTAAATTATGATAAATTGAATAACGCAATACAGAAAGAAGTAATTAAGTTTTATTGTTAATATATCTGATAAAAAAAAACTTTTGTATTGATAAATAAAAATATATAAGGAATTCTAGTGCAGTTTAGTGCAATGACAAAGAACATAAGTTTCGATGAGCCATTAATTGTTTACATAGATGACGTAAAATATAGTTCACATTGTATACACATAGATGTGGATTATATTTTACGTTGCGTAAACGCACAATTCTGCTTAGTTTCGCGTATGGAAGTAATCCGCAGGGCTCACAAGGGAAATCCAATTCCATTTTGCCGTGGGGTTCTTACGTCCTCCTTGAGAAATGAACTCCCTCGCAAGAAGAAGCAACGTAAATCCGCTCTTGTAATGGCCTCGGGTGTATTTTATGCGTCCATAAGGGCAGCGATACCCATTTTATCGATTCTGCGCGAAACTAGCCGAAAAGTTTAGAAAGAAGAGCCAATTCAAACTCAAAGCAAAATCGCCTTGATGGAGTCAGAAGCTGAAAACGCTGTGAAATATCAGCCTCACTAAAATCGACTATTTAATTAACAAGACGGATGTCAATAACGATACAAATACAGATAACGGAAATAGATACGATCACAGGAAATTCGATGCGATTTCCAATGATGAAGATACACCAGCTGAATTTCGCTTAAACCTCGTCAAATGTACATCGCAGTAAAACGCGATTCGTGCGGCCCGACTTTAACGTAATCCGAACGTTTTTAAATGCGCAAACGACTATTTCGAGATTACCGACGATACTCCATGAAACGCTAGGCCACGTTACGCTCGGCAAAGTCATTAAAATTTATAAACGAGTATAAATATCGTCGAATGGTGCCGTGTAGCACATTTTGTCGTTCAGTCGGATCAATTATTGACCAGTCCCAGGTGGTTCTTCGATAGTTCCTAGCCGGTCATTTGTTTTTACACAATGGCGGGTCGCTTATGTAAACTTCGAGTAAGAACGGCACGATATCGACATAAATGCCTTTTCCACGACGTGGTTTATCGGATATAAAAACTGAATTGTACTGGGTAACCACAAGATATTATACATTATGACATATCTTGTAAATTTATCGTGCGATAATATTCTCAAAATTTAATAAAAGAAAGACTTTTTAGCGTCTTTATTATGTAGAACATTCGCGAGCTCGTTTACAGAACATTTAAGAAGCAATTACGTTTCTTTTTGCGTGTTTTTCTTTTATTGGGAATGTAGAATATACTTTTATTATAATATAAAAATTGTATAACAATATAAAAAGTATTCCGTTATATTAACATCTTACTTTGATGTTTATATTCTCTATGTGAAAATACGTTATGGCATTTCACGCAGTGAATGGAATATTATAGTAGCTTCTGGTAGCTCGTTAAATGTTACATTAACAAGTAGAAATAAATACGATCGAGTATATCAAGTTTACAGTATTACAGTTTATATTCTAAATAGCTCGTATTACGTCGATGCTGCGTTTCCATTAACGTATTTTGATAATTTATGCGATGCTTTTATTAAGCAGAAAATTCACGAATAAACAGCAACGATTTAAGCATAATATTCTTGTACATCGACGGAATTATACAGATTAATTCTTTTGTTTCAATGACCCGGTAAGATCACCGGCTTCTGCCACGCA
The DNA here is from genome assembly GCF_001594055.1 of Mycetomoellerius zeteki. Taxonomy (NCBI): domain Eukaryota; kingdom Metazoa; phylum Arthropoda; class Insecta; order Hymenoptera; family Formicidae; genus Mycetomoellerius; species Mycetomoellerius zeteki. The sequence goes on from NW_017255975.1 coordinate 3,341,662, forward strand.
AGAATGGTTTTATGACAATTATTGATAATAACAGCGAGAAAGAGAGACCTGTTGCTTGATAAATTTCGCCTATATGCACGAGACATTATCCCGATAAACTAACTTCTGTAGCATCGTATAAATTTTGTAGTTGATTCTGCCATCTGCGGGAAGTCGTTTTCTCTCCGTCTAGAATAGGATTAACTCGGTCTCTCCTGTATCCCATTTTCAACGAAACCTTCGCGACCTGTGTGTAGATCCTCTTAGAAAGGGATAAAAAAATACGCGCGTGAGAGAAGATTCGAGTAAAAGCAACGATATCATCAAGGCTTAGATGTAATTATTATCGTTTCTCTGTTTTTTTATTTTTACGCGAACTATATATCAAAATATCTGTGTTATTGGGACGTTCGACAACATAAGTACACTTATTACTTGCTCGTATTATTAAGAAACCTTATCAAGAAATGATATCGCAATTAACCTCGCGCAAAGAAATTGTACCCTTTTTCCTTTATTGCAGCTTCTAAACGTTCAGGACGAAACTGCAATAAAGGAGAAAGAGAAAAATACAGGTTTTTTTGCGCATTGTACGAGGTTAATTACCACAACCATTTTGATAAAACGTTTGTGATATTGCACATCGTGTGTATGTTGCAGAAAGTGGTCCAAGAAAATACACCTACTTATATATATTTATAAATGATTTACGGAAATTAAAGAAAGCAGATTTACGAATTCGTCTTTCTTATATCATCATGAAAACTAGAAGAATAATTTACATCGTTTTTTTCACGGAAATCCCAAGAGAAAAATTACAATTAATGGAAAGGCACCTTAAGTAACAATTGTGTCATGATGAAATTGAAAATTAAAATTTATGTTCGCATTAAACTGCATATAGCAAGATGCCACGCAAGTGGTAACTTCTCTGAAGTTTCGCTACAATACGAGTAATTATAACAGTAGTTTTCTTTTTTATCCTGGAGTGCACTCGAATTCTCTCTCTTGCTCCCAGTCATGTGCGTGTTTCAAAGGGGATGTTTTTCTCCATAAATATGTGCACACAAGAAAATCTCCTACGTATAACCTGTAAAATCCCTGCAGGCTTGTCCCATTTTTCGGTATACATGACGTGTTGTGAATTAATCTCGGCCCCTTTTAACAAGATTATGGTCTTTTACGCTATTCAGAAGCGGCCGAGCGAAGGTTTTTCTCTAACGGGATGTTTCACCCAGTTAAAAGTGCTTTACGTTATTTTCTGTCGGAAATTTTTCCACATATAAATAAATTCTTCTACAAATCATTTCACCCTAAAATATTACTTACGATATCGTACACCGTGAAAGCATAAATAAATTATTACGTTATTTTACAGAATATAAGAGAATATAAATTTCTCGATTTTTGTATGAAAAAACGGGCAGGGATTTTTTGTGAAATTTATGAGGTGAGCCAAATTTATGAAAACATTAGAAAAAAACATTAGACGCTGCAATTCTCAAATTTTCTATAGATCAAAGAATATCCTTTTTATGTATAAAATGTAATAAATTCTGTCTCTCGCTACTGGTTGATATTTTATTTACTTTGTCTATGGAGCCATGAAAATCCTTTTTAAAGGTAGAAATTTCCGTGCAGTGGAAGCTTCAAAAGATACAAATTCAATCATACAAGCGAATATATTAATTTATGATCAATTTCGCAGTGATATTCTTCTTTGATAAGAACAACTTATATATTTTTTGGACAATTTTGCAAATAAAATCTATTCAACGGACATCAGATAATTGATGTATGGCGTGACTTGTTGCGTCGAGATACTCGATTTCCGACAGATTTCTCGTCGCCAATCCATCGAACTTTTGTTCTTAATTCAATTAACTACGAAGCGGCTTAAGTCGGCTTAAAATAAAATCTGAAATAGTTGGAAAACGTTCCCGGAGATTAGTTTTATTACTGCATCGCACCTCGCTTTTCACTCGTTTTCATGGAGAATATAAGGAAGCACCGAGGGAAACAACTTCGTCGCAACGAATGATATCGAACGGCACTTACCGTGTCAGTAATGAATATCTTGTAACGTGAAAGATATAAAGCTTTCAGAAGAACTATCAAGAATGAACCGCCCACTGTACTACGAATAGTAATTTCTGTGACACGGATATAGCACAATAAACATTCAAGTTGGTACGCAGTAGATATTGAATCGATATTCATTCGCCTTTGCTATGTTTACATGCCATCTGCATCAACCATCTACAATTGATATTGGAAAAACATAGAGCGACCGCATGAGTAAGAATAAAAATAACTGGCTCATAAAAAAACTTTTTACTCCGACATCACGTAAATAACCGTTGTGTATTAATAGCTATTAATTAACGTGATTAACAACGATAATTTTGTATATCGTCGTTATTCGAAGGTTAAAACGTGACGCATGCAAGAATTGTAAGAACGTTATAAGAGAGCGATATATTAAAACGAGCCATATAAAACGAATTTTATTTCCTGCTTGCCAACGCGCGAAGAAACGCGACGAGGAGAAATATTTGCAAACTGGAAGAATCTTCCACGAGTTGAATTCTCGCAATGGTGATATAACTGTTCGCCTCTTTTGTGATGCAACTCTTGAATGCCCATTTTGATCTGGCGAAGAATCTGTCTACGGTAGACATATATTCAGCGCAATATCGTCGTGGCGGTATTCTTTTCTGCGGTTTGCGGCAGCTCGCTTAACCGGAAGGAAGCCGATAGGAAGCTAGCAGCACGTGAAACGATGGAGCTAGATTCCCGAGTGTAAAATATAAAAAGGGCTCGAGTGATAAACGCACATGCCGCTTGATGTACGATCATAAATAGCAACCCACTTGCTGTTAGGATGAGACTGAAATAATTCATCTCAATAAAGTCAGAAGCAAAGCATCACGCGGTATTTTAAATCACGATAATTATGTGATTTTATAGCGCATGTTAATACGCTGGCATTATCATTAGTACTTTTTAATTGAAGAAAACTTAAAAGTTCAAAGTATACTGTTTAATTCACAAATGTCCCTAATTATACATAAATTATACCTATATAATTTGAGTTATTTTTAACCATTTCTGTAGGTCACCACTGTTCCTACTGAATATGTCGATAATTTAATTAAAACAATGGTATTAAACAATTTAACTCAAAGAAATATGTTAAATTTAACGTAAATTTAGTTTATTATTTATTAAGTGCGTTATGGACGTATTTTATTTTAAAACAATTAAAACTAACCGTAGCTGTATGGAAATGAAGTGATTTATATTTTGATATACATGAAAATTAAAAATAATAAAATATTATTTAATTCAAGAGATTGGGCTTTAATTAATTTTATTTTAATTGACAATTGTTATTTGATGTCTAACAGGGTATTATATTATTCTAAACCGATATTTCTCAATTTATATATGTATTAAGTAACAGTCGATTGAATAAGTTTTATGTAATGATATATCACTTATATCGACTTTTTTTTGTCAATTATTAGGAATTTATGAGACATAGCAATCAAGGATTATATATCATCTACGACTCCTTTTGTTTTAACGCTTTATATAATGCACGCGAAATTAGGTTAACGACTTTCGAGATTGCACGATCATTTCGGGCAGCTTTAAACGACACGTTTTTCCATTATTACGAAATTTCATTGCCATCATAAAAAGCAGTATCTTGTCTGCGCTGTACCGTCTAGCATAAATTGCAGTGGGAGAGACGCACAAAAAGAAATATCGACATATGTACGAAGTAAAAATAACGGCAATAAAGAAATGACTTGTCGACAGTTTATGATGAGAATCCAGGATCTGGATACGATCGATCGCCAAGTTTTTCAGATCGTGATAGTTATTTTGATAATCATCAGTAGCGATGGGTAAATCTACAGCAGGACACCAGGTAGAGTCGCGCTAGATCAATAAGCACGATGACGTGTAAATGAAGTACCTCTCTTAAATCCTTTATTTTCATTAATTATACGTCCAATCGATATTATCGTAGCACGCGATGTAATATTCAAGTGACCACATATACTTGACAGGATTTCGATCTATTTCGTTGCGGTTCTCATCGCTATTAAGTTTAGATCGAGGCCAACGAGGCACAATTAAACAGAAATCTTGATAATGTGGCACACACTTATAGTCAATTTATGATGATTAATTTTAATACGAATTTAGACTATACAAAACATTTAAAAACTTTTTTTCTTCGTGGATGTGAAGCAAATGCCTTGTCATATTTCTAACTCTATCTTGACTTTACATCTTGACTTTATGTCATGATGATATGTATCGAAATAATGTAAACACCATGGAAGCTGTTGATTTAGAATTCGATGTTGACTTGGTATTCGGTATTCCTTATACCAAGCCGCACGGGTTGGTTTTTGATATTTTGCAGATAACAACGGCGGCATGAACGTACGAGATTGGTTACAGAGTGCCATTTGCAGAGTGTCGCGCGATCTTGAACGTTCAATCAAGATTGCATCTCAACGACTTCCAAACTTTGTGTACGCAGTGTAGCCTGTAGAACGGAACGCGAAGAAACACACTTGATACATGTAGACATAAAAGTGATTAAGAAATTGTAGAACATAGTTAGACTGTGTGTGAAATGTGAAAATTCGAAACGAGTCAATATGGAGATCATCATAAAACACGACGCAACGACCAAAAACTCGACTACACCAATGGCCTCCGTGAGGTTCGCCAAGCTGCAATTCATGTTCCTTCTTGGTCCACAAGGGGGGATGTGACTTGATTTGGAAGCGAGCCTCGAAGATGAATCGCCTCAGGGATCGTCAAATAGAAACATAGGCGCATAATAAACAAGAAAAATTAAGAGAATTACGATAAAAGTACTTGTGTGACGCGTAGTGCGATCAGATAAGGCTGAAATATGGATTCGACGAAGTTGGGCGGTCCAACGCCGACTAGTCCGAGGACTCATTCGCCAGTCCTGCCGAGCTACGCTGCGCCCGGTGACGGTAATATTGATTACATAATAGGCGATTACATGGAGAGACTAGGTACGAGACTGAACATTCTCGAAACTGAGTTGAAATATGCTTGGCGGGCGCTGGATCTTCTCAGTCAGGAGTACATCAAAATGTGGGAAAGATTAGAAAAGTTAGAGGGTCTGTTATATGAGCAGCAGACAGTTATCAGCCAGCTGATCGAGTTTTATACTAGTGGTGGTACTCATGACAACGTGAATATCGTCGAGGAGACTTTGGACAACCAAGAAGACTCGGTAGGCGAGCTAGACGCGATAGCGAAGAGCCTGGGTGCTGCGATAGGCATTGAGGAAACCACCGTAATACGGGAGAAACTGGCTCAACAGGAGCTGGCGAGGATGCACGGACTCACGCAGGATAGTACAACGGCCGCGGCTGTGGTCACTGACATGCATAGGAATGTTAGGAATTTGGACACTTTGGAGACCCTCGAGGAAGAGGGCAACATTCCCGACGAGGCATTCTATAGAAGCTTGAATAACGCCTACAGAGAAGATCTAATTTGTGGCGATACATCGAGACCGACGTCGCAGCTGGGTATGATCTGGGAAGAGGCTGAAGATGAGGACATAAACGGTAAGAAGGAGATCGAGCCCAGCATATTCGACAAAGCTATATCAAAGGAAAAAGAACTGGAAGAGCTGTCTAGCCAACCGACCAAGGAAGAAGTGCAAACTTCCATAATGAAAAAGGAAGACGAGGCGGATGAAGACGAGGGTGAGGTATTCAGCGCGGCCGATTATAAGAGCTACAGAGGAAACACACCGTGCGTCAGTGAGCAAGATCTCGCTCAACTTTCAAGACTCAGCTCTCTCGATCAAGTGGCATTAGAAAAATTGCACGAGATAGATAGGCTAACTAGTAAGTTGCAAAAGGATTCGCAAAATCTAATAGAACTGCAATCGAGATTGATAGATTCGCCAAAACGGAACCAGTACGCGTCCGAAGCCGAAGCCAAACTTGCTGAGGAAGCAAGCAGCATAGACGAACAGCTGAGAAAGATTTACGCGGAAACTGACGTGGACAGCTGGACTTTCTCCAAAAGTCCCAGTTCCACAGGTAGATCGATCTCTAGAGTCAGCACTGACAGTGGATTGGCCACCGATGGCGACTTTACAACGAGATCTATATCGCCAAGACTGACCTCTACGTCCAGGAGTAATTTAGACTCCATTTCGACTACTTATACCCCGCCTAGATTAGGATATACATCGGCCATACTAGAAAAGAGTCCGGAGCCCGTGATTCAGTTGCCGATCGATGTTGGTAGCTTTGCGAAGGGATACGCAGAGAACAAGGAACTGACAGATCTGATGGCAGAGAGCTTCGCGACCGCCGTCACCTGCGCCTCGCCCAACATTTACAGCACGACCACCGAGAAAGTATCGTCGCCCACTTTGTCGGCCGGCAGCGTACACAGTGTTCACAGTGTCCAGGGTCTCCGCACCAGACAGGACGGTTACTTTGGCAGCGCAGCTCGGCTCAATCTTGAATTCCAGGAAAGTCGTACACCACCCAGTCCGTCGCCTAGCTCACCGCCTCCGCCAGCGCCGCGAGACACCACCGAAACCTTTCTTATGCCCGGCACAGAACAAAGAGAATCAGAAACGAAGAGGTCTCAGAGCCCGAGTTTCCTGCGAAACGCAGAAAAGCTGGTCTCTATGGAACAGGGTCGTCTCAGTCCCCGTCAGTCGCCCAAATCACCGCGAGTCTCGCCGAAACATGCCGTTAAATCTAGCAGTGCCGTTAACATAGTCACAGCTAAGTCCGATTCCGGTCTGTCCTCTATGAGCGGCTGGAGCAGCTTAGACAAATCGCCATGTTCGCCGAAGAGCTCCATCGCTAAAATGCTGACTTCTTATTCGGTAGATCACACCCGTACGAGTAATCTTATACCCAGTACACAGCCCGCCAGAACATCCAGTCCGATACCGCCGCTTCCAGAAACGACCACTACCACCACTATCACGCAGGAACCTCTTTATGACACTCCCGAGGGTAGAGACGCCTTTGCGAGTACCATGACGACAACGTCCAGTCATCCTTATACAACGACAATGAATCACTTGTCCGCATATACGACCGCCAGCAAGTCGCCGGCTAAAGAAGATTATACTTTTGTGCCACCGCCAGCTCCGGGTGTAACTACTACTTGTCAGAGTCCCAAAAAACGCAGTCGTCAGCAGAGCTTACAACATACTTACGCGACGTCCTCCAGTACGAATGCGGATTATATTTACAGATCGGAACAACCAGCTATTTACTCCGTGGCCGGTAGTAATCGACAGCAAGCTATTACGAGTGTCTATACAAGCGGTGCTGGAAGTTACGGTCCCAAAACTACTACCTCGGCTTATTACTCTTCTTCCGAATCGATGGATCATCAATATACCAACTATCAAGACAGTTACGGCACTCTTCAGTATACGGAAACGACGGGCGCTATAATGGCTCATGGGAAAAAGCCAATACGTGGAAGCTCTTTTACGGATGGTATGACAAACCATGAAGGGTACAAAGCGGCGATGTATCGTACGATGTTCCCCACCGGCAACATCACGGATGCTCTCTCGTACTATCCGACTAGCGCGACTAATCTGCCGCGTACAGAGACAAACGAGAGTTCATCATGGCTGAACTCTATGGAGGAACAGATACCTCACGATTCAACATCTTCCAGCATCAGGTCTTTAACTTCCGATGGGAGCTACGCTCAAAGTCCGTACACGGACCGAAGGTATCCCCAGCCGCCGGCCTATCAAGCGCATTCGGCATATCAACAGCATCACATTTACGCGAATCAGAATTATCCGCAAGCTTACCAGCAACAGTATCAACCATACAGTCAACGACTGAGTAGTGCTGAGAGCGCACAACTCGCGGATGGTTATCAAAGACAATGGCAAAGGGAACATCAGTACATTCAAGATCACGAGAGTGGAAGAATATCCATGGAGCAACAACAGACGCAGCAAAGCGAGTATTATGACGCCTCGAGTGTAATAGTTTCGCAATCCGGATACATCAGTATCGCTTCGAATCTGAAAGATCATGAGGTCGATAATAGTAAACTATCGAAGAAAATTAGAAGAGGTTCTTCGCTGAAGAACGCAATGAGCTCTATGAGCAATTGGCTACCAGATTTGCACCTCACTAAACGTCACAGAAGTCAATCATTACCAGGTGGTGTCAGAAGAGAAGATCTAGACGTGCAAGAAGCTCAGCAGCAAAGATTACCTGCTGAAATGACAGGCAGAGGTCGAGGCAGAGCTCAGACGACCAGAAAAAAGAAAAAACATACACTGGTTTCCACGGTCTCCGGCATTCTCCAGAAGGCCAAGCGTCGCAGTCATCAGTCGCAATCTTTATCCGATCCGGAACAGTCTGAGACAGAATGGAGCAGTGGTCGGCAAAGCGGTCTCTCGGAAGATGAGGACAGTGTCATATCTGATATCGTTCAAGAACCGCCTTTTTTTGCTAAAGTAAAAACCGCGAGCACGAAAAGAAAGCAGCCGCCTCCGATGCCGCCGCAGATGATAGCACAACAGCAGCAACAGCAAGCACAGATTCAAGCGCAGCAAAAGGAATATATGCAACAGCAGCAACAACAGGCACAGCTGCAACAACTCCAGCAGCAACAGGCGCTTCAACAACAGCAGCAAGCACTCCAACAGCAGATTCAACAACACCAAGAGCAATTGCATCAACAGGCTCTTCAAGACACGTGGGCCAAAGAGAAAGAAAATCAAAGAAAAATCGAGATTAACGAATATGAAACGAATGGCGACCAGACGGCTATGCTCGAAGAAGAAGCTTCTGGTAAGAGTACCGGCTCGGGATCCGGTGGATCGTCGATTTTTCAAACCGTTGGCGATATTAAGAGGTCAACAGGCAGTTCGGATGAGGCTCCCAATGAGAAGGCACCAAAATTACCTCCGGTTACCTTGATTGGTGGCTCGAGCATGGAATTCGCTGTGTCACGAGCACTCGGCAAATATCGCCAACGACAATCCTCGACAGTGTCCGATGAACAATTGGTCATTGACGAGAATAACGAAAAGAGACCATCCGAAGAGGGTCCAACGCAAACTTTGGAAACAAGTTTTGAATATCCGGAGGATGTATCAGAAAAAAGCGAGAAGAGCGAGAAGTCTGGTAGCGCAAAATTACCGGAATTGGTCACCAGTCTATCAGAAGAAGCTCCGCCGTCGGAGGGCAGTCCGTCGGCGTCCATAAGGGGTTACAATACTACAGGGGGAACTCGATTTCTACCTCGCCATCAGCAATCTCTAGAGATTCCTTGGACTGGTTCGCGACCGGGTGAACCTGATGAGGATAATCGCAGCACTCATTCATACAGGAGCACATCGAGAGTGTCTTCAAGACGACAAAGCACAGAAGATTCTATTGATTCCGAAGACGAATGGTACTGTTACGAATTAAGAAAACTCGAAGAATTGGAAAGACAATCCGAAATGGAGATGACCGAAGCATTGATCGAGGAACCTGAAGAAGAAGTTTACCAGCCGGACGAAACGGTAAAAGAAAAGATGTCGTTTGTATTGAAGGAGCTTAAGCTCAAAGCCATCACGAAACCAAAGGATCAAAGAAAAGAAGGTAGGGAAGAATTGCGAGGCAGAATGAACGGTACGGTCATCAAAGAGCATCGCTTCGAAGAAAACGATAGCAGATATCGCGACGAAAAGCCTATTCCTAAACGAAAATCTGCAGAAAGTGTGGAAGCTGTATTCGCCAGGGTGACCGATTACCATACATGGGCGCACGAGTTAGAAGCTAAGAAGGAGAAGCCTCCACCATCCACGGAAGAAGGTTCTTCTGGTGAGACATCCGGTCCGGACAGTCCCGGACAGTCAATGGACGAGGAAGAGGAAGAAGAGCTGCCGAAGGATCTCGAAGAGCAGCAGTCACGACGAAGCTCCAACGGTTCGACGCTACGTCACAGCGAGAAGATGCCACAGGGCTCGGATTCTTTATCCCGCGAAGGTAGCGTAAGTGTACCACCTAGCGAAGTGTCGGTCAGCATCCCGGGAGCTTGGGATTCTGAAAGCACTGTCCTTGAAGGCCTCGAGCGCGATGGAGCCGGTAGCGCCGAGACAGCTACAACGGCGACCTTGAGTCTACCGAAGATCAAGATCGACTCCTCGTCCTGCGGAAGCTCGGACACGACATTGAAGGAGGGCCAGGTGAGTCCTGGCCCGCCTGGGTCCAAGTGGAAGCTGCTCAAGGCCTTGAAGGAACGTAAGGCCGAGGAGAAGCTCAAGGAGGTCGAAGATGCCTCTAAGGAAAACGCTATCTCTCAGGGACCCACGGCAGTGAGTATCATGATCAAGTGAGGACACGAAAACTTCTGTAAAGCGTACTCGAGATTCGGAGGTTGGGTGAAATTATGAATCGCTTTTACCACGTTTCGCGTCTTTTTTGCGATCGGCAATAATATTTTAACATTTTTTTATTGGACGCAACATCCCGATATTGATATCCAATTATTATCAAGTTCGAATTAAATTTATCTCAACGACGATACTTGCACACGTCGGAAAAGAGGCGTTTTATCGTCAGTGCTTTAGCACTTTTGCCATTTTAGCAACTGACGTAAAATTCTCGACGAACGATTGATTCCCCCCGTGTGCTTCGAATTCATGATGCAGCTCATTTATACATCTCGAACATCGAGTACGCGGGTACATCGACTGACTGTAAAATGGGTGAGATACTGCGAATTTAACAATATTTGGCGTTAAAGTTAAGATCGTGCCACCAAGTGACACGTAATACCTAGTCAATGTTGCGAGCGACACCAAAAGGAAGTCAAGCTTTGCCGTCAAAGAGAGCGACGACAATTTTACTCGCTCTCTTTCACTAAGGTTGTTAAGAGACCAAGAGCCTCTGAGATGGTTGTGTGAGATACATGTTACAAACGGTACTAGTCAATTTAAGTGTAACACCACTAACGCTTGATCAAGCAATATTTCTAAGAGGCGAGAAAACGCCACGTCGTTAGCGATCGATTTATTGTGATCGATGATGATTGATCTCGAAAGCCCATGCGGGTGACGCATGGCCACCGGGAAGCTCATTTAATAAGCATTTTAGACGTAATTAGATGGTGCTTTATTCGTAGATACGCTTTAAGCTAGTAAACTATTATCATTAGAATCTACTGCTGTGTCTGAGCGACGCGGACAAGTGTTGTGAAAATATGCCTGCGAAAAAATGCGATACAATTGTTCACAAAAATATTTCGCGTCGACAAATTATTCTTATCTCACCTGTTATTTTCGATATTCACATCCGACATACATTTTCCTTATCGTCCTTTATTTTCACTCGCACATCTCATTGTCAAACATTGTACGAAGTACAAGCATCATAGTTCGCGTCGAACGTTACCTGAGAATCGCAGAGGGCATAACGATAAGTCACATTATAGCGATAAGAATGTACGTCGCGCAGACACTGTGGAAAATTGCATTTCGTAAAACATCGAAATCCATCGCTCCCGTAAACGCCTATAAAGACACATATACCGGAAACGCTCGAGTGCACTGCACGCGAGTCGTTCATTGTGCAAAGAAAGAGAGAGAGAAGAAAATAGACGTAAAACGACCCCGAGTGGAAATTGCGACGGCGAATGGTCCGACATTTCCGTGATCTTAAAGAGCTGCGGCAAAATACATGATACATGTTTAAGAGAAGTAACGCTGTAAGAGTTCGCGAGAAAGACAACGGGCTTTTAGAGGCGCGGTTATTTACGCGATGAAATTATTCGAAGACGAGTGAGAGAAACGCGCGAGAAATCCAACGACGACCGATAGCTGGTAAATAAACATTTCGCACGATTCCCGACGCGTGGACAATAAACACGCGGTATATACGAAAGATCATTCCTTTGCGATATTCATAGTTGAATCTTATACTCAGGATTATCCGAAGTGCGATCTTAAAATCCTGTGTAGAGTCACGTAAGATAATTGTGTGTGAATTTTATATCGCAACTATAAATCCATATAACATTAAGATCGCGCACGAGACACGATCTTGAATATAATATGAAACTACGAATACCGAATTCTTAGTTCCTGACATCATAGAATATTGCATCCACATCCATCACTGTTACACTCACACATATTCTCTTATAACCTACGCGAAGTCGAAGTATGTAGAGTCAATTTTGCAACGTTTCCGATCAGTAAGAACGATTGCTCGAGGCACCTTTTACTTAACGTCGCGTTTTTGAATCAAGTTAAGTAGATGGGCTATCAATTGCGATCGATAACGATAACCGGTTAACAAACGTTTTGAGTATCCGTCGTATAATACAGGGACTTCCAAAATCGATGACGCTTATCGTTGCCCCCGATATTAATGTCAGCCAGGGTACGCACATGTTTAGTGCAACGATATATTCCGCGGGACGATACATCCCATTCAATCGCGCGTGAATGCAGTAAAAATCGATACCTCGCGTACCTCTCGTAACTCGCGCCGTCGTGTGAGAGACAGTATTACGCCGACAATATTTCCGCAACTTGTACTTCTTACATTTTCTACACGTTCCATCGCGAAGCGAGCCAACGACGGGAATTTTCTCCCGTGGATTTTCTTCCGAGACAGGAGCATCTCCTTAAAAAAAAAAAAAATAAATAAATTCGACGAGTCCCTCCGATGATCTTCGTGCCGACTGCAGCAGATATATACATTCGTGAAAAACGTGACGCGAAAACGCGCGTGTCACGCCGGAGAAAGTTCGCCGTGTATATACGGTGCATGCGCAAAATTTTTCTAACTGTCGTCAATACGTCGCGGTGCAGCTACGATAAGATGGAAAACGACAAGACTAATGATCGTTGTTGTACGTCGCGTAGAGAGTAATAATTATTATACATTATACCGTGGTAGAATAATAGAACTATATCGTGATGGTGACGTGCCGTTTGTGTACATCGTACGCTTTTGTTGACTTAACGTTGACTTAGGTTCGAAATTTATCTTCTTGCATGTCAAGTCGCAGTAAGTTATTAATGATTTAAACATTAAAACAGCGTGTTATTTTAATAAAATCTACATTTAGTTTTTATTAAATTTCGAACAAGGGAACACTGAGAAAAATGGTCTGGTTGGATTAAATAGTAATTCTAGTGGAAAATGGACGAATCAGAATTTTCTGGTTAAATCTATTAGAATTTTAGTTGAGATAACTAAAATTCTGGTTGATATTAATATATCAAAATAATTATTCTGGTAAAATAAGAATTCTAGTAGATTTTACCGGAAATATTGTATTAACCAGAATTCTGATTATCTCAACTAGAATTCCAATAAATTTAACCAGAAAATTCTGATTCGTCCATTTTCAACCAGAAATTTTTTTCAGTAAATACTTGAATTTATGTTTTATGTTATTATTAGATCGAAGGTGGATACAAACGACATGGAGTATTATTACAAATCGATTGATAGCTTGCAGAAATAAGCATTTTTTCTTGTTATTGTTAACAGACGTGCATACTACTCCGTACGATCGATCGCATTGCGTACGCACCGACAGCTGTTCGACTCGCATAAAGAACGATTCGTAATGATCGAATGAATGAACTACGTGGGTACGCGTGCGAAAGACATATACATTACACACATACACCCACGTCCGATACATATGCTTCCGTATCTAAAGACTTACAGCCGTATAGTACTGTACTTAAGCTAGGGAATATTATCCTGCGTAATTCTCGATGTGTTGTGTTAGAATTAGGTGACTGGGGTAGTACCTGTTCGAAGAATGTGTAGAGACGCTGGTTTCGATACTGACACATTTATCAGATAAGAGTAAGAGGAAGGAATTATCAAGAAAAGAATATCAAGAGATGAATAAAAACACAAAATTTTTACGAGAGCGAATGTAAAGATGAATACCGCCAGCACTATCAAAGTTTCGCCAGAGCGGCGCTCGTAAAATTCACATAATGCTAAAAACTTTTAATAAACTACTAAGGATTATTTTAGAATACTTTATAATAAAGTTTTACCTTTAGGGAAATCACAAATTTTGCACATTATTTCTTAAAGTGAATAGCATCGAAGAAGGTACCGAAACCGGCGTCGCCGGTGAAAGAGTCAATAATATATTGCAGAATAATAAGATTTTGGAAGTGCTGTCCTAAGAGAAGATGAGGAAATGAGAAAGGCGTATTAGGAACAGAGGAATACCTCTGAGATAATCCGTCATGGATGTATAAGTGATAAGAAACCGGCAACTCTTTCGAAATTACATGTCGTTGAGCCTTGCACGCTGATTATGATAAGAATAAAAGCAAGCTCTGCAATAGTAAAAAAATTTCACTTTCGCTCATTTTAATAAGTGCTCTGACAATATACATATAACAACAATATACATATAACAACGTAAATATAAAATTATTAAAAAATTTCTTCAACTCATTTACAGCATTTCTTAAAAAAGGTAAGAAACCTTCAGAAACGAATTTCATATTTATATTTGATAATTGCAATTACTTCCTTTGCATATTGGAGACCAATTGTAATTAACTCGCTGCGTAACAAACAAACAAACACACACATTCTCTCCCTTCATACCATTTTCTTTCCATAAAGAAATTATAATTTTTTTTCACGTTTATTTATAATTCATGGTCCGATTATTTCGTCGTCATTGGATGAACATTTTTAACGAGGCAGTAAAACCAAACACAAATTCCACCATTTACCAGTAGAAGGAAAAGTGTCGTTTGTTAATTACAACGTGTTAAGGAAATGGTAGGGTTTATATAAAGTCGAGTTTTACATAAAGTGGTGCGTCCTTATATAAAATGATGCGCTCTTTTCCCACAACTTCGTTACCGCGGATTTACTTACCAAGAGATTTCAAGGAAAGTTTAAGTGGCTTACTATTCGACAAATTTATGTAACGAAAGAATATCGAACAACATAATCTCGCTTGTTTGCATAGCGCTACCTGCAAATATATCGCACGGACAAGCCGTTGTTTCGCACAATGCGCCTTAATTATGTAGCTTCCTTAATCATCCTAGTTTCTATTAACGACCAGGAAGGACGTCAGACTGCTAATTAATGGTTACTATACACGCATATTAGGAAGATGTTCTGCGGGTGTTGCGCTTGTACGGGTCATCACAAAATAACGTTAATCTTTATAACATAACCAGCGCCGGCTGAGTAAGCTGTTTGTACTGTATTCTTCTCTTGCTGTATTCTATATTCATTTCTTAGATTAATTCTTCTTTGTAAGTTTAACTCACCACGAGCTCTTAATTATTTAATTAAATATTAGATTTTGAAATAAATGATATTTCTCTCTCCATTATAGAATTTTGCAAATTTCCGTTTCTTATTTTTTAAGCGTCCGTCGTAAGTCACTTGTTAAAATTGCCACGTATTTTTGCGCCAATAATCATTTCAATAGAATTCCCATTTTACTAACGTCTAATTTGGATTTCCGCAAATTGCGACGGTCCGACTCGAGACTAGCTCGACGTAAAATCACGTTGAGAATAACGAGAAAAAAAAGATGGAAGAAAAGGGAGCCTCTAAGGAGCGAGAGTGAAATACTTTTTTAATTGAATGATCTGTCGATGCAAAGGATTTTAATTGGACAAGCTGCGCCGAACGGAGCGAGTCTTCGAGAAAGGAAAATCGAGCGGCTGGCTCCTCGACGTTCCGTGAATCGTCTTCGAGATAAATGAACGACTCGACTGACGCAACGCAGTCGGTCCATGGATTCGTGTTCGCGCATAAATCAATTACCGCGTCGCGTATTATCTGTCTGTCTAGGTTGTAGACGAAAGGGCCGATCGATTGATCGAATACTGACGTCGAGTTCTCGTCAGTCGTGTCGCGAGTTTTTCCCGGAGAGATTGGCAGCGATACGAGGCCAATATACGACAAGACCAATTCTCTACCGTTTCTCACTTTTATATGAGCGTAATGCGAAAGGAGCGAATACTACCGCGTCCGCGTCGAGATAAGTATATACTAGACGCCTAGTAATGGTCATTAATAATTGTATATGTAAACTGTCGTGGTACCACTATAAGTGTCTAATACACGCTCGTAATCGTCTTCTCGTCGAGTTATTGCTCGAACATGGTGCGGCCGACTTTTTCTTGGCTCTCTCAAACACTCACGTCTCATATACCAAAGATATCATCATAATTCTCTTCGATACATTCTTCACTATTACATGTCTCACATACATACACGCCTAATTTACGCATATAAATATACATGAAGGTATATACATACATATATATATTACTAGCCTACGCGGTAGATTTGTGTCAATTAATACTATAACAAAATGTTTAGTCGTGTTTTTTCAGCGGGGCAAGCGATAAAACGTAGCGTATAAGCTTTCGTGTGATAATCGAGACAATGGGAAATACAGATGGAAAACTAAACGTAGCTCACAGCATCTCACAAGCTCACATTCTAAAAAGATTCGTTTCGTTTTTTTTTTAACGAGACTGTCGTCAGAAGCGACGTTAAAAAAAGTAATTTCTAATTTTGTATGGAAATTAGTCGTCAGACGTCAGACTACAACATAATGGAACTTTGATTAAATCTCGACAAAAATTCTCGTTTCTAAAAAATATTTTTTGCGACAAAATTAAAATAAACGTAAATACACGAAACGTTATTCAATTCTTGTCTGTTTTATTTATAAATTTGTTTAGATAATTTTTGATTCGTTTTTCCATCAGCAAATTCCTCATATTTTTCCGTATTTTTGCGCTATGCAATTGGCAGCATGGATTAATTTTAATTGATCTGTCTAGCAATCCTGCCAGGTGCAAACTTGCCATTTTTTTTTCGATATATCGACAGCTCGACCTAGTACGATCTGCTACAGAGGAACCAGCTGAGGTAATAGAATGATCGATTACATGGATCCAATGTCTCGCTTGCGCGCTCGCGTGACGTTCAATTTTAAGATAATTCTTTTAAAAACTGTCAAGTAAGTATGACGTATATCGTTTTCTCAAAGTTCTCCGGCTACGAAGTAAAAGAGCAATTTGATACTTACACTCTGATAGATTTATTTTATATTTAATGATGCAAAAGTTTACTTGTAGCTATTAAAACATAACGAAGTTCGTTAGGATGCAATTAAGATCCATTAACAGTTATTTCATAAAAGATGTTTCAATGTCATACAAAGTTTTGAAAAGAGGCTTCACATTTGATGAATCTAACGGTCTTTTTTACGTGAGAGGAAAATTTATTTTGTTGTAATAAATACGTGATAGTATGTCAAACGAAATGGCATGACATATGTCGAGAGGGTCACACCTGGGTGCTTTAAGAAAATAAATTCGTGGCCCGTAAGGACGGTAATTTTGCGAAACATATCTCGTAAAAAGGATAGCGCGAAGAAAGATGACACATATAAACAAAAACAGAAGGGACGCGTTCTTTCGTGTATTCATAGAAAGACAGGGGATATAAAAAGATACAAATTGCGTATGTGCAATTGAATGACGTTAACAAGTATCCTTGTTGACATGTCTTGGTCTTGCCAAGATTTATTCAATGTATTCCCTCATTACTGAGGAAGTGTAATAAGATCACGAGTAACTGTCACGCATTCAGCATCTCCATAATTGGAAGTTACTCCATCCTGGAAGTTGCATGCGCGTTACGCCTTCAGTGCATTCAACTTAGTTAATCCATTAGTCGCGCCGAATGGAGAACTCCAGCCCTGATATATCGCGGAAGAGTCACATTATTCAAAGTGCACATCGAAAGGATTCGAAACTATAAAGTACAGGGGATTTTACGACACATTAGAGAAGATCGGATTTGAAACTGCACATAAACTTGTGGATGCAGCTAGTAACAAAAGCACCTGTAAAAATTCACTTCCACTTGATCAGCAATACAAAAAATTTATTTTATCCACAGAATATTAGAAAAATAAAATATATATAAACAGGCTAAGACTCAATTCACCCCCGGAACTCTCTCGAATTAATTTGCCAGTCACATAGATTACTTCTAGCTCATCTCCCAACAATGATAGCATGTGGCTTAAGGAGAATGACTAGAATTACGTCTGACGACTAATCGTATCCTCACTCATCTTGCAATTCATTGCGGGCAACCATTCGTAAATAATTATCTTGAATCCACAGCAAAATCGCGTCAAAATTACACGGAACATTAAACGCACGACGCGAAAGGGAGCCGTAAAGTGTGTCGTGTCACGCAGACACAGGAACCAGTGTCTTTCAAACGTTGTGCAACGATTACGTCGACTTGATGTAATAGGCGCGAACAAATTGTTGAACGCGTAAAAAGATTTTACGACCCAAGATTTACATATAAGGTGGGTTTTCTGGTTTCTTTTTTCCCCTCTCACGTGAAATATATCTCTGTGTTCTTATGTGTGTTCAGACAGCGCCGCCCTGGTTACACAGGCGGTAGGGTATCCCAGATACATATCCCGTAATTAAGATTATTGATGCAACAATAAAGGTGCTTGCGACGCAACGGATACGGACTATAACGATAATTTACGACGGGCGAATCGGGTATTATACGTATACGTATCCACGTGCGGAAGCGGAAGTTTAAGATAAATCGCGGTGAGCTGTGGGATGATTAGGCGAACGTGGGATTAGGTTGCCACGCAGCCCAGGTCTACAACTTGGCCGCTAGTACAGTTAGGCGCACACCATGCTACTATCGTCACACATACAGCTCGACATATCATTCGCAGAAATCGCATATGCATTATACCTACATGTACACGGTGTCCATGTTACCACAAAGTTACACACATACGTTACATAGACACATCAGGCTAATGTCTCTGGTTACCTGCGGCCATTGCCAGTTTTAGATTAACCGTCGCAACATTTGCGGGAATTTACTCATGTATCGCCTCACAGGAGGAATTGATTAATTCGATTGATCGAGTGCTATCGATTGTTCTTGAAATTCGGAGCTTTTTCAGAGAAATCTAGTCTCTATTAAAGCTATTTTCCATTATATAAAATCAGTTGTGTGTTCGTAATTATTGTATATTAATTACCTTGTACACTTTAATGACATCGACATAATTATAATTATTCATGATAACGCATACATATTCATATATAAATCATGGCTGTTCTCATACATATCGTAATGAATTCGGAATTTCGTCGGTCTTCGTAAAGTTTCATTGTTTTAGCTCTTGTAAGTTTACAGCTTTCAATATTTTTTTTACGCTTATATTTATCCGCGTACTCAGCAGATTGATGATAATACCTGGACATAGTGCGGAATTAGCTTTTATGCAAAAGCACGTACATATCACATGCATACGTAAATGGTATGTGGATGTTTCCTGGACTAACCTTCTTCTTGTATTAGCTTTTCCATATCTCGTTCCATTTCCATTCTCATTAATCATGCGTGCACTTCCGTACGTAGGTATGTGACAATCGGATCTATTCCTTTCCCGAATATGGACTCGCGGGAAATCTGTTTCAACGACTTGTAACTTTTATACATGGCGACTGTACAATCAACTTCCAATCGCGATGTTTTCTCTCTTTGAAAGTTGCATAAAAGTTTTACATGCATATAAATATTTTTGTTCGCTAATAGCTCGTCGTGACGTTACCCTTGAATTCGTAAATAAGCCACGTCAGTTATTGCCGAAACTTTTACTTGTTGAAGCAAAAGAAATTAATCGTGTTTCTCACGCGATATATTTTCTTCCCATTGAGTTCAATAATTACAAAGCACGCCGAAATTCTGAAGTTTTATCATCATAAATCATCACGTACGATACGTGTATTATGCCGAAGTGATTTTCACAAATATACGTATCTCATAAATCGCACATGTCACATATTACATATCACGCATTAGATATAAATCTTTCCTAGAGTATCTCGTGCAACGAGCTCCTAATTAATTGATGGCGCTACAAGTGGATGATAAGTGGAAACGAAAGAAAAATTATTGCAATATTAGGACTGACAGTATTTGACAATCATTTCCAGCTAATCGGCCTATTGGTAAGAATAATTTACACAAATTGGTAAAAGAAAAGTTTCTTTTTTATACATACTTTTTTTTAAAGTATACACGTTGGCCGCGGGTAAAATCCAGAACACAGGGCACAGAGCAGAGAGCTTTATCGTGAGTATGTCTTCTCGTCGAGACAAGATGACGGCGAAGTTTCGCATAAATTTTTCCGCGACCCCGATCCGATTCGATGCCAAGGAATAGTTTGTTCGTAAAATAGTGTGATCTGACTTTCAGCCGGTAGTCGAGATACTTGACGTCGTGCAGTCCACTGAAAGAATCATTCGAACGTAATTACATTCTCTGATATCTCTTCGCGTGTTACAAAGTCTTGACGAGTGGGCACCTTAAATCGCACCTGCATATCACCGATATCGTTTCATTAAGTGTCATATCATTAACAAGCGGGGCGAGCGCGCTCGCACTCACCCCTCGTCGATCGATGTAGTACAGCAAAGGTTTCTTAAGGCTTCTCAACTTAGCGAATAGCACCGTCAATTGACGACTAGTGTCTAAGCGAATTAAAGCAAAATACATTGTTAAGGCCTAATAGATAATGGAAAAACTTGTTAGAGTGTAATGAGTAACACTGATACAGATAACACATACAGACGCATTTAAATACGCGCGCTGAGAGATAAACTTTTGATATTTGTAACTACTATAATTAGGATTATTACTACGATAATGTTAGTAATAATAATTACATGTAGAGTTCTATAACATATACATATAATTAGCAACTGAAAATATAATTATAAATATTAAATTATAAGTTATTATCACCATAAATATGGTTCCAGTTATTATAATTTAATTATAATTATAATCATTTTCAATTGCTAACTATATGTTTTTATATACCTATACATTTATTATTACTAACACTACAATAATAATCATAATTATAGCAACATACAAAAAAATGTTTTTCTCAGTGCAGTTAGGTTTTCGTTGTGTTAATTGTGTGTAAACGCTTGCCAGAATTATATTCGCGAAGCGATACTATATTCTGTATAGATATATATTTACTATTGAGTTGTATGTATGTTTCCTTGCCTCTGAGCGCGTCTCCGAGTGTTTATATTTTTATCTTTTATTATTTATCGACCATTCGGTTTATCGGGAATAAATTAATTCCGATACTGCGTGAATTCCCGCATGTTGATAAAAATTATGCTAGAAAACATCGGAAATGTCGCATCTTAATCTAATTTTGCTATAAGGCGAAAAACACCGAGTTGACCAGCTCTAATTAGCTGTTGCGCAGTGAAATTCATACATATTACGAATAATTAATCTGCGTATCGTTCCGCCGGCAGAAAATGTCACTTTACACCACAAATGTGTAGTATGAATTTTCGAGCCATTGATGAAACCGGTTCCGCTTTGTGAGATGATAAAGATTATTTGCGCGACCTGTATTTGAAATTTTACGGTTACATAATTATTCTTTTATTTTTATAGCGTACTATCGTATAAAGCTTGTGTCACACCATTTTTTTGAATTATTTCTTTTTCAATTAGATGCAATCTTTATTGTTGATTAAAGCGTTCTCATTCGACTTATTACGTTTTACGTTTTATTACGAATACAAGGTCATATATAAGCGTACTGCGATAATGAGAAGCTTCATGCTTCATTTACACATTCCGACGAGACGTTCTCAAAGGCCATCATTTCGTGATTAAACGTAAAAATGAAACGAATACCATGCTCCAATGTTATCTAAGCTTTTTAAGCGATCAGAAAAAAAAAAAGGAACCCCTTTCCGCGGAACTGTTTAAAAGAAAGAGAGAACGAGGACGAGCGATAGAGTGGGAGAAAGAGAGTGAAAGAGCGAGAAGTACGAGAGTGACGAAAAATTGTAATTTGAGTAAATGATGAAGTAAAATTGAGTGCGGAAGACGTGAGAGAGAGTGTGGGAAAAAGAGACAGCGTTAAGGGACGAAATACCTGCGGCTCTAACTCTAAATACTTATTACACTTGTTATGCTATCGATAAGTTTATATTATATCTCTATATCGTGACAGAATTTACGAGGTATTGTATTTATACGTGATATTATATTTATACGGGCTGTTACACACTCTATCTCCGAAACTTCCATTTCATCGCGCGGCCGAGCGAACGTGAGTAAGTACACGAAAAGCGCAGGAGAGTAAAAAAAAAGGGAGAAAGAAAGAAAAAAAGACAGATATTCTCGAGAAAGCGAAGCATCCAACATGTCAGTTAATACACGTATATATCCCTTTCTCTTCGGCGGGAGGTATCCATTAGTCCTCGAGATTTCGGCGTCCGGAGCCGAATCTTTATTAAGAGAAATTGTTACTATGATGGGAAGTATAGAGACGACCGAGAGAAGCTTGATTCGAAAAAGACCAGTATGGAAGAGGGGTCAGGACCTCGGGGCTAGTGGTGGCACGAAAACCTGGACCAACAGAATTTATCGCGAGTCCACCGTGGAACTTACGAACGATCGAGCCATGAATCCAGCCAGCTGACAGATGACAAAATGCCGGTGCTTCTTCGAGGTCGCCGGCGATGGGCCGAAGGTTGATTAACGGCGACAAGCGAGACGAGAATAGGTTCGACCTGTCCGACGAACGAGAAAGGGATTAAACGGAAAGTGGTAGTTCCCACAGTTGGATTGCGAGAAAGAGAGAAAGAGAAAGAGAGATAGAAAACAGAGAATACATTTACATCGATGTAGTCAGCAGAGTTTGGGAGAACTGCGATGCGAGGAACAATAGACGGGCGAAGAGGAAAATGTGGCTGTGAGTGCGAAATGCAGACGAAGCAATCGCAGTCGGATGCGGGCGAAGGAAGTTCTGAATGTAAATCAAGTGGTCGGAAGAAAAGAGAGAAGATGAAGAAGTCGATTCGAAGTTCTCCCCGCGACGGAGAAATCGCTCTTTCAAAATCATGTGCGAATGATAGCCTTCTCCCTTTTTTCTTCTCTGCGGCAGCTTCCCTCCAGCTGACGCAGGAAGGCAATTATTTGACGATGTTTCCTCGTGTCACCCGGCGATTTCCTCTGCGCCCATCTTATTCTGTTCCGTTCGTAATTTCTTCCTTAGGTCTATTGCGACAGAACGATTTAAAGGCAGAGCATTGCGTGCGCGCGCGGCCACGGAAATCAAAGCGAGAACTTCATCTCGCAGTTTTGTAATATCCAACGGCAGCCGAACGGTTATTTGTCGCTTACAGCGCAGAAAATGAGAATTTCTAAGATCGATCATCGCTCGTTTTATCGTTGTTCTTGCTCGTGTTGTCTTCCTCGCGCCATTCCGTGGTCGCGCGTTTTTTCCTTATCCACTAATTATGCGAAAATGAGAGAAAACGGACCCTGCGCCACACATTGCGTTCGCGCGATCGGCATTGTGCGCCCTCCATTTCGTTTTTTGAACTGTTACCGAGCTTGTTTTTAATAAACTTGTTTTTTTGTTTGTTAGAACGGCAGCGGGCCGGGCGGCGAATCCGGTGGACGAGCGAACGGGTGAGTATTATTTCCTAATTAAGCCTTTAATCCTATAATTACACTCATATCGCATCAATTTCAATTTGAAACGTGGAGATTTTATATCCAGATTTTACATCCATCTCTAAAATATCATTTCTAAAATTTCTGAAGTATCATTTTTAATTCTGGCATTTACATATATTCTCGATACGGGAGAGCTCACCATGACAAGTTAATATTTGTTATATTTTATATATGTGAGTTTATGTTGTCTCTGAAGAAGACTCAAAAATGAGTCGAAACATGTAAGCGCGTTTAGTAAAATAAAGAAGTTTTACGCTTTATAGTCGTATTATTTGCGCAATGTCTTTCGCGCTTGACTCCTATTGCCCATGTTCTTTCTTAGTTCTTTATCATTTTTAAAATTGTGGTCGTCATAGATATTTCAACGTATATAGCAGCATTACAAAAATATCAAATATATGAAAACAATAAATGTGTATACGTTGAGAGAAAAATGTATTAAATTAAAAAATTTTAAAACAAATAATTGTTTTGTAGTACTAATATGATATTTGTTTTACGGAAAATAAATATTTGCTGAATAAAAAATAATAATAGTTAAATCCAATTAATGGTTCTTGTACCAAATAAATATATGTTTATATTCAGTGAATATTTAACTGACAATATTCAAATAAATATTTATTAAAATTCAGTACAGTTTGCTCTCAATGTATGTACTTTCTTCTCCTATGCTTCATTTTTTATTGAATCTAACATGAAGGATAAAAAAATAAATTTTATATGCAATAAAAAACTGGAGAAATATCTATATCGACTTTTCTAAGAGATGATTCAAGACCCTTCAATTATTTTTACATCAGATGAGATGAAATCGGTAATAAAATTTCTTTCAACTCACGGTTATACACATCAATATTTCCAATAAATTTCCGTTTTGAATCGCATGAATTGAAATATATTTCATGGTATATTATTACTCGACATACAAAAAAAATTGAACCACGAAAGTGGCTCTTACATCTCGGGAAAACCCAGATGCTCGCCATATTTTATCGTATCATTTCCTTAAAGATCTTTATAATATCGCGATGTTTATCTATATTCTGTAAGTTATTATATCCGTTCGATAGAACGAATACTGGTCGTGTCATTTTAATAAGTTTGTGTAAAAAATGAAGTTTAATATTAGAAAATTTATCGTTGATGTTATCGTTAAATAATTTTATGATTTATTCTAGTTTGCGTTTTATTGCAATGTTTTTAAACTTATGAATAACTCACACCGTAAAAAATAAAATGTTAATTTTAACTTACAGACATTTAGTGGACTTTCTAAGACATGCAAAAATGTTAAAATTAACATTTTTGTCTTAATTTTAATATTTTTGCATGTCTCAGAAAGTCCACTAAATGTCTTTAAGTTAAAATTAATTTTATTTTTTACAGTGCAGGAATCAAAAAGCGTTGATGAAAAATTCCAATTATAATTTTATTCTTACTATGATGCGGCGAGGAACAGATTTATACTTGCGGAAACTTGGATTTTCTAAAAACTTTCTAACGAGTACGAAATTTCCATCGCGTTGCCAGTAGATTTTCAAACATTCTAAAGGGATCTCGACTAGAACTGTAGCTATCTTAAGCCTGCAGTTTGATTCGAAAGTTTAGTTTTCAATCCACACGAAATCGATCTTAAATTCTACCTGCAAAAGCTTTGTCGACGTGTTAATTTTTTTTTTTATGTTTATACCGTTCAAACATTAGAATCTTTAATTTGTGTCTCTGAAGCTATTTTTTTAAGTATTGATAGTATTCAAGTCAAGAAATTATAGTTGCAAAACACAGTCATAATAAACACTAATAACACAATGATAAACATTAATAATAATTATAAAAATACATAAAATTCAAGATTAGCACAAGATGTTCGAGCAAAAGCTGGACGCAATCAAGCAGACTCGTGCTGATACAGCTTCCGAAATCTTTTCTGTTTCAGACATCCAGGCGACAATCCCTTCTACAGCACTATCGACAGCATGCCGGACATTCGACCGCGCCGGAAGTCGATACCATTGGTTTCCGAGCTGGTAGGTAGCCGATTGCCCATTAACACCATTCCGCCATTGTCTCCGCGTATATATATATTATACATATGTATAAGTACACCGTGTACACACATACATATATGTACATTGCCTGGACCGTGTCCATACATATATATTTGTCGGAAATAATTATTCGATCCGACAAAACGTATCTCTCTCGTTGTTGTCGCCATCGTTATTGATGTCGTCGTCATCGTCGTCGTTCTCTTCATCTATAACGTCGTCGAGATGTAACTGAAAAACGCGATCTCCGCTTCCGGATAGCGCGGCATGAGCTCAAGCTCTTTCAATCTCCATGGCGATTATGCGGCTGGATGAATTTAATTAATTCACCCAACTAGCTCGAGGCCATCTCTTGGTGCGCGCGGCTATTTTAGAATTTTAACGCAAGGCCCCTTTGATGCACTTTGCAATTCTGTGTTCCGCGTTTGCACCGGCAGAGTGAAACAGAGCTGGAATTAATTACCGCGATGTGTCCGACGTGTGCGCTGTTAGCGATACCTACGCGAGATACATGAAAGCCCATTGAACGACAGAATATAAATTATAATCGTAAAGGTTCTCCGACGTGGTACGCGGATATGTGAACATTTTTAAAAACTATTTCCTGCACAATATACAAAATATTTTATATTTATAGTTTATGCAGGTCCCGTAAAGATCGTAACAATGCCTAAGAGGAGATTCCTGAGATAATTTTAAGATGAAAATTCTAGTACCAAAATATATCGAAGCTATAACAATTTTTGAATTATAAGCACTTAAAGATAGTGAATTATACCGTCTAAAATTTACGTATTCAGATGTGGTACAATGCAAAATGCTAGAAGCGAAAGCTAATTATCGCTACCGCGTATAACACTCTAAAATGTATCAATGTGGATTTAATATTATGCGGTGTCTATATAATTCTCATCATTGCGTTAGTGTTAACATTAACACATGATGTGGATTTATAACCTCTGATGTTTATGTCAACATCATGATATTGATTTAAAATCCATGGTGTTAAATCCATATCATGTTGATGTTAATATTAATACACTCAAAACTTGTATAGACACCGCATGATATTAAATCCGCACCGATATTTTTTAGAGTGTAGAGGTATTTTGTAGAGGTAAATGGAATTGTCGTGTAGAAACTCGGGTGAAGTATTACTGGTGAACGCAGTAAATCGTATCATGTGAGATGTGCCGATTTAAGTGTCGAGGCGAGCTGTAAAATATAAATCGATATTCGACATACCGATCAATCGGATGGCACGTGCACTCGATTATGCTAATACGCTCAATAATACATATTCGACGACCATGAGCGGTATCTTTACTTTGAATTTTATTTATATAACCACGTTTCTAAAAAAAATCTGCAAAGGGGACTGTCGGTTCTCTCTCAACTTCTTTTATGAATATATTAGTGAACGCAGCAGGAAATTATAACTGAAAGTTATCTAAAGCTTAATTAGTTTGTCATCTAGCGGAAACAGCTACGTTTTCTCGATTACAAAACAGCCATCGCTTCTTCTTTAACTTTATTTCCATCTCGCGAGACGACGACGACGACGACAACGTTCTAAAATATCTTCGTCGCGAAATCTAACTCTGTGTATCATGCGACGTATCCGAGGATCTACCGTGGAACGAAAACAAAGAGGATAAAACTGAAATTAGAAATGACATTTTCGTTGAAATTTCAAGATGAAGCGGAAGATCTTCCGATGCGACTCATAACAAGCGTGTATCTCGTCGTGACCTAATTGCGTGTTTTACGTTTCAGTGTTACCGTCGTTTTCTACGACGAATCGAATTGCTAATTTTTCTAAAAGCCACCGCAATGCTCCAACGAGCAAATCTGACGAAATATTTCCTTTCAATGTAATTCCTCTTTTTCCCTGAAATTCCCAAATAAAAAAAAACACTTTATATTTCATAATCCTTTGATAATTACTCTACCTATTAATGTCCTAAATATCCATGAATAAATGAATAAAATAAAATTCATTGATTCGTTAAATGTGAATAATATGACTGAGAGATTTCATTATTTCAACAAAATTTAATCGTACCAGTGACGATTATGCTCACAATTGGCAAGAGCATTTCTGCCGCAAAATTTAAATTCGCAATTCGCTGATGCGATTCGTACTCAAGCGGTGCCTTTTATCTTCGATCGATCGAAAATACTAGAAAACTCACGATTTGAAATTCGGATAAGTCGTCGATATATTCGCGAACATTTATCTCGCTGGCCATACATAAACAACGTGCAGAATAAAGACAAGTAGTCACGAACTCTCTTAAGTAAATCATCCTTCGCGATTGCGTATTTTAACCAATAAATCGATAAAAATAGCCAATCGAGTTTTATTTACAAAAGGAAAAAAAGGAGGAATAAAACAATGACACTGAGTTGTTTATAAAGTGTAGAGATATTCTGTACATCTGTTTCATCTCGATTATGTACACGATAATGACGCACGTGCTCGAAACGATAATAAAAATGTCTTGTCTACGTCATGGATGTCATTGTAAGCTAAAAGCTCGCGTGTGTGCAACTAGTGCGTGATGCTTTAAATGAAATTCTTAAGTAGTTTATCGATCGCGCTCCAGAGAAAAGCCTAGTGAGGATAAATGTGTCGCTGAAAACGTGATTTAATTTAATACTACGAAAGTAAAACGGTAGTAGTTAAATGTAATTTTCATCAGAACAAAATAATGGAAAATTGAATTTTCTAATTAACCCGAAAATATATTTAACGCGTCCCATTTTGAAAATTGTAAATTTGAGATCACTTAAGAACCTTAATTACATTTTCCAACGGATTTCACATTTGATTCAGTGTTAAAAAAGAACCGATCTATCTTTCCTTTTAAAAGATAGCATTGCACTCCAGTCCCAAATATAGATATCCTTCATCATCTTTAATCCGATGTCTGTCTTCCTGTATGTTTGTCTCCCTGTTTAATGTTAACATATTGTTGTGCATATCTCATATAACCCTAGAATCCTGAAATCTCGCGACGTGAAATATATTTACATGTGGTATCGTAACATGGAAAAAATTGGACCAGGCAGTCCGTAAAAAGCGCGAAAAGATTACTGGGTTATAACTGCGAAAATGTTTGCGTTATTCGTCGGAAAAATTGCAACAACAGTGACGAACCACGCATCGTTTATATCAATGTCGAAGTAATGAAATTGACTGACCACGTGTAAAACGCGATTATCGCCCAGTAATTTCGATCGTTTAAATTCACCACGGAGATATAAATTCCTAAAACGCAAATCAAAACTTGATCTTCAATAAAAGAGAATAACTCGATTTTTCATGTTTTTGTATCACGTAATTATTTCTTCGTGATGATTCAGTCCTAATTAACATCCGTTAATTAATCGTCTTTGTGCCTCTCTTGTGTCTAACTTTTAAAACATCTATACCATATCTATATCCAGGGTTGGGTAAGTTAACTTTTTTTTTAACTAAGTTAAGTTAAAGTTAATAGCTTTGAAAATTTAACTTAATTAAAATACAAGTTAATCCATAATGAAATTAATTGAATTAAAAGTTTAGTTAACAAAAAAAAGTAATTGAAAAGTTAAAAGTTAAATTTGGTTCGAACAAACAACCAAAAAAAAGAAGAAAAAGAAAAAATTTGACCATTTTACATAATTTTTCGTATTTTTCCTTTGTCACATCATATTTATTAAAGAATTTGGTTATTTTTGTTCATAAATAACGATTATATAAAATACTAAATTATCCTTTCGCATTGTGTCTGAGAATTGACTTAAAAAAAAATCAAATTAAAAGTTAATAGTTACTGATAAAATGTAACTAAATTAAATAAAAAAGTTAAAAGTCTAAAATGTAACTAAGTTAAGTTAAAATTAATTAACTTTTTAACTTTTTAACTTAACTTTTATCTTTTTAACTTAGCACTACCCAACCCTGTCTATATCATAATTTAACAAAAAAAAAAATGCAAGTGACTACATGTACTAATCGGCATATAATGCTATTTTCTTTGTTTGTTCTCTGTGGCGCCCGTTGTTGTATCCACCTGAACACCTGAAAAAAACAAAACCACTCACTGAAAAAAACCTCTCAAAAAATCTCAAAAACTCTACCTCCAGGTCTTGAAGGTACTAATTAAATGCCTCCTTAGCCAAGTCATTAAAAGCTTATTCGAACGTTTGCATGTGGATTTTTTAATTCTTATTCTCACTGTCTATATGCTGTTAGCTTTTTTTTTATTTACATTCTTTCGTTTGTTCTATGCGATTTACATTTCACTCTTAGTTATTTGCTCTCGATTGGTTTATTTCTAATTCGTTATGTTTTTTTCTGCTGATTGTTATAAGGGGATGTGTTATATGCTTCCCTCGTTGAAAGTTGCGCTCTTCTCGATGGAATAGAGTCAGCGGTGTAGAAACTTCTTGATTACATCTCTAATTTAATATGACTGTTACATGTGTATCTACTCGTTAGGAAATAGATACCGAAGTAATTTTGTTATCTGCGGAACATGCAATTTCTATCTCCCGTGTATGAAATATCGAATGTGAGAAAATAACACATCAAATCTCTAGCGACTCGTTAAATTGAACGCGATTCATACTTATAGTCGAAGAGACAAGAGATGCATTTCAACGAAACGCAGTTATATATACTTTTTTTGATGGCTTACTTGTAACTTTGTGTTCCGCATGCGAATGTTTTTACGGTTACTTCGATTAGGAAATCAATTAAAATTATGCAGAAACGGATTTAACGATCCGAAAGAATTTTTCTAAAATAATTATCTATTTCGCGTGCATTCAAACTTGATCAATGTGCTCATCCAGTAGTTTCCAAGCTGTCGATAAAAATGATAATCCCATCAGATTTTGTTCTACCTTGTAACGATAATGTCCCTCACCTGCATGCAGAATCGTTCACTGTTCCAGCATCGATATTGCATGAACGTCTTGGTAGTTGTAGATATAATAACATGTGTTAAGAGAAGTTATAAAAATATACGAGTCGTAAGTAGATGTTTTGATCAAAGAAAATTTTGAAGGCAATGTGTTTTAATGGAAGCTTTCTTGGATTCGCTAATACTCTTTCCGTTTCTCTCATCTGACTCCTTCGCTTCTATCTTTTGACGAAAAGAAACGGGAAAAACGAAGCGAAGGAGATGACTCGATAACATCGTTAAGAAAAATGATATTGCGCGAGATTCTCACAAGAGACAGAATTAAATTGCCTTGGTGCCCCTCTTCCCGTGCTGCGTCACAGTATCCCTCGTCTGATCAGAGGACGCATTAGAAAAACAACGTCGCAACGGCATACGTGGGTTATAGCCGATAAAAATGATATTAGCATGTACAGAGTAAGCGCTTGATCGTTGGACTCAAACAATAGCGCATGCACGGTTCGTGGGGATCCGTGTATAATATCTTAATTAAAATCTATGCTAACCACAAATTCTATCGCGCACCATACCAAAACACCCATAAGCTAATTAGATTAGATTTTCTTTCCGTAGAGATTCACCTAAGTTCTATCTCTTTCACTCTTTGTCTTTCTCTCTCTCTCTCTCTCTCTCTCTCTCTCTCTCTCTCTCACTTACTCTCACTCACTCTTCTCTACCATCGTTATTCTATCTGATTTACATATCTCCTGACGTTTCCGCTCCATTCGCTTCTTGGTTCTTGCTTTTCACTGTCTTCTCTTACTATCGCTCTCTTCGTTCTTCTAATTTCAATATTAGATTCATATATATGCGTTCCCAATCGCACATGCAAATCTACACCGCTACAAACAGTACTCGGTCTTATTAAGCAGGGTCCAGCCTTTGATTAGCCTCTAGTACAATTTCCGCTATGGTTCTCGACGTACATATAATCCAGATAGCATATAATCCAGACATTATTGAATTTGATCTCACTGCCGGTCTTAATATTTGCAACCTTGTTTATTAACCACTACGTTAATTTTCTCTATGCACGCGACTATGCGCAAAGATAATCGGACAGATATTATATTAATCCGCAACGTTTGCACGAATAAATATTCTGCACCTGCTCCGACATTCGTTATAAAGTATGTTCAAACGCTCAGTAAATATTCGTTAAATTTGCGAATTGTATTTCCGAAATGTGTGTGTTGGACGTGATATGTAAAAATGTCAAAGTTCACGATTACATAAGACTGCTAAGATTAAATATAGAATATAGAATAGCATTTTCTGTAACATTTGTGAAACATTTCTAACAAGCGTTCGATGTGTATATATATTATATATAACTCACACTTATACTCGCTTCATAAAACTTGTAAATAAAAGTAACTTTGTCAATATTTCACTTGGCATGTAATATCATCGCTTATACATCACAAGATTTTTACGTCACAAGATTTCCCTTCGGCTTTGAATTTATTTCTATCTCGCAAGTTTTTATATTATTACGACAGATGCAGTTTAATCTCGATGTGAAGTTGTTTCTTTGGAAATGTATATACTCACGTTTGATTAACATTAAGAATTCCAAAATATGTATATTATCACTTGTCACTTTTGAGTAATTCTCAGTTATTTGAAAAATCGGTGTCACTTACCTTTATTTTAACTCGTAAACAGTTTCGATCTCGATGTCGATAAATATCTGTAAATAACATTTTTCAGACTTCTCCGTGTTTTCATATTCGTTTACATACGTTTCTTCACGTCTCTCGATTTATTTGATCAATTTTGTGCTTTTCTTTGATTTTTTCTCACTCTCTTCTTTCTCTATCTCTTTCTCTTTTTCTTTCTTCCTTACAGTTTCTCAGTCCCAGAACTATCATTTACTATGCGATAGAGAGACTGGAAGGTATCAGATATTATTTCATTATCAGATGTACATTAATTCCTATCTTTTCTCAGACCATGGCAGCGACGAAGAGGAACGCTGGTCTCACATCTGCCGTACCTCGAGCGACGCTGAACGACGAGGAGCTGGTAAGGAATTACCCTTTAGTCACTATATTTCACCCTTACCACTTTATGTCACCAGTTAATAAACTAAGAGAAATATGCTTACCCTAAGAGGAGGGTTGGCTATCATCGCGTCATCTCGCTGATGTTTAAGTAATCTTTACAACGACTAAGTTCTTTTTTAATGGCATTTTTTAAAGTTACCATTGCGTGGACGATGCAATTTACTGTATTAATTAATGCCACATAAATCACACAGCGAAGCTTAATTACTTTCTTTCTACGTGATGTACTTCATTCGGAAACCCACAATGAATGAGGGATGAGGGAAAAGTTTTAAAAGCGAAAGGACGTTTACCTTCTAGTTACGAAACAGAGATAATATAAGCGAGAAGTAATATCAGAAGAAATAGGGAAACGGATGTCAGAGAGAAATTAGATCGTACATCATTTAATTTTAAGTTTCAATACTGGTAAGAGACCGGCGCCCAAAAAGCTTAATTTAACCACTGGATTCTCTTTTGTTTTCATACGAAACGTGCTGCATTTTATCCTCATTTCCACGCTATTTTCTTTCACGTAAGAGTATTCTAACCAGTTTCAGTTTTGAATCTCCTTATTTCTATTTACCTCTCTCCTTATTGTATTGCTGTATTATTCTGAAGCAACACGTAGCGACTTAGTATAAAACACATTAGGATACCGTGATACGCATCGCGTATTTACTGAAGAAATATATGCATATATATGCATTAGGTGAGAAAATAGCGGTCGAATCATATATATATATATATATGTATATAAGTATGTTCCTAGATGAATCTACATAGTCTATATAAGGATAGAATCACGACGTGGGATACCGTATCAGAGAGAAATAGCTATAGGCTAGTGCTAGGAGTTTCCGATTTCCATGACGTTGGATGTTCCTCGTGTATCGAATACCTGGGTGTCCTTTCCAGGTCGCTTTGACACACACGTGCAATATTCGATGACGAGATATTCGATGCCTTTCTCAGATATGTGATTTACTAAAGCACCTTGAGAAACGTTACGAATGTAATAAGTTAATACGAGTTGAAATTTGTATTGCACAGTTTGTTAGCTTTAGACGTAAGATTTAGATCCGCAGAGTGCTCTTGCTAACAACGCTAAAATATTCGACTGGAAAAATTCTTTCGACATTTCCGATCATCTCTGTAGAATATCGAGGTAATGTATTGAAAGGTAACTCAACCAGTCGCTTATATACATTCTTACGTTGGAATGAAAATATACGGATTTTGAAAAATTCATGCACCGAGGAACATCTCGAGTTCACACGTTAGTACCATAGTACTTAGCGGATCGATGCTTTTACACCTTCGTCCTTTCGCTAGGTAGTCTAAAGATATCTCCAGAAAAGTCTAACGATATATATAGAAAATACCACTTGCTCTAAAACTTCTTCACGTACTACAGGTACTGTTTTTCAAGAAAAAAGATATTTTTTTAAAAATCGCAAAACGAGGTGGAGCGCGAAAATTCTAGATGTCCAATATGAAATGTGATGATCTCCCTAGGATCGAGGAGCTCGCGTACGCTCGTAAAACTCTCCTAGGTAATCCTATCTCACAAGCATGAAAAAAAGATATCCAGAAGAGAAAGAAAACCGATATAGAAGAGATGTTCTTGAAAATCTAAAACCGAATAATGAGAGTCATTTT
This sequence comes from Mycetomoellerius zeteki, assembly GCF_001594055.1. Classification (NCBI taxonomy): domain Eukaryota; kingdom Metazoa; phylum Arthropoda; class Insecta; order Hymenoptera; family Formicidae; genus Mycetomoellerius; species Mycetomoellerius zeteki. The sequence goes on from NW_017255975.1 coordinate 3,376,050, forward strand.
GTTTTCGAGAGTCACGAGCAAGTAGGAACCTAAAACAGTCTCTAGTGTATCCAATTCGCTTTTATTGGAATCATAGCAGGCTTTCCTTTGTGAGACCTACATATGTCTGCATATGGTTCGCGTGCACATGATTATGTAACTAGAATCCACAAAGGCACTTCAATTAATAACTGAATCCATGATAGATTTTTTGCGAGAAAGATCGGAATGGACAAAATCAAAATGCTTCGGTATTCCATTTATAATTTGAAACGCAAATTTTACATTGAAGGAAATGTACTTTGAAAGATCGATAAGATTAACGCGAAGCACAAGTAATAAATTAAAAGAGTTGCTTTCTTAAAAGATAATGTGATAAATCTGTTTCATTTTTTCAATCAAAAATAGCCAATAATATAATATCTGATACAATTTTATTACACAATTGCTCGATCGATTGTTCATACGTGGTTAATAGAATTTTATATTACGTTAATGGAAATTCATCGGTCACTTCATCATTTGCTGTAAACGTCGGGATTTCAAAGTACTTCTTTTCTGTTTGCGATAAAGAATGTTCATAAAATAATATCTGAAATTTAATAAACGATGCGTAAAATACATTTCGTCTCTTGGATAAAAAGAATGATTTTTCTAAAATATATCTAAAAATTTTTAGCTAAATACAAATTTGAATACAATAATTTCAAACTTAAATAATTAAACTATTTTAATTAATATTAAAATAATTTTGTTGAATTAGCAAAATAATTATGTAGGTCACTTGAGCATAATGGGAAATGCTGCAAAGTTTTGGCATTCAATTAGCTTGTGCATCCTACATAATTATTTTGATGGTCTAACAAAATTATTTTTAGACCTGTATCTACCTAACTTTTTAGCAAAATAATTCTTTTCGTATAATATTGGAAATTTTGACATGTTAGAAGGCAACGACTACTAAAGGATTAGTAATTCACGATAATGTTCGAACCATTTAAATCTCTTAAAAGTCATAACTGTTACGAGCGACGAACCGAAGTAGAACAACAAATGTTTGTATAAACCGCCTTTTTACCTTTACTTTCTTCTTTCTTAATATAACGGCGATGCAATCGCATAATGAAACACCCACAGAAGATGCACGTGTACAAGAAAACTCTACAAGCGATGATCTATCCTATATCATCAACCACTCCTCACAATTTTGTCACCTGGACGGCCACGTCGCCGACGTACTGCTACGAGTGCGAGGGTCTTCTCTGGGGCATCGCTCGACAAGGAGTGCGATGTATGGAGTGCGGTGTCAAGTGTCACGAAAAGTGCAAAGACCTTTTGAACGCCGATTGTTTGCAGAGTGAGTAACGTCAAGCTATATTTTGATTTTCCAGCGCCATTTCCGTGCCTATGAAATATATTTATCGCAAAGGATATGTATTAATTTTATTTCAGTTAACTCACTGAAAAGAATTTACTAAATTTCAATAAATATTTGTTTGAATAGTACTATTCTAATAACTAAATATTTACTAAATGTAAATCTATAATATATTTATTTGATACAAGAACTATTAATTTAAGTATCATTTCTTTTTATTGGTAAATATTTATTTGTTGTAAGTAAACTTTTAGTAGTATTATTTAAACAAATATTTATTAAAATTTAGGTAATTTTTTTTAATCATATCATTAATTAACAGGTTTTACAAAATTTATAAATATATTTTCATACATTAATGAATTTGAAGCTATTGTATAAATGTATGTCGGCCCCGAGGTCACGTAACTTTTCCTTTTTTAGGCACGTAATTAAAAACCTTGAAATTATTTATTAACTGGGCAGTAATAAAATCAATTGTCCCTCGACGGGACAATAAGAATTAAATGAAACGAGAAAAGTTTCGCAATTAAACAAAGTGTAACTGATAATTCTGAACAGATATACATCTAAATTACTATTTTCTGTCTTTGCTCTCGCTACATTTACGCGAATTAATTATTAATTTGCCCTATAAGACCTCCATCCGTTGCTTCTTGCAAATGCAGTGCTATTTCCATCGTCGGCCGGTGTCTTGTTAATAAACGGATATTACTCTCGTGTTCCATACAAAATCGATTCGTAACGGAATAATCGAATAATCGAAAGATTATTGATAAACGAGCGATTGTTAAATCGCGCAATTGAATTTCACGGATTGAATGTCTCGCGGAAAAATCAATTTTACGTAGGCGCAATACGTTCACGAGGCCATTTCGCATTTTGGCTTGATAAAAATATCCTCAATGACATGACAGATTTTATAAACCAATCTCCAATGTCCGGAAATCGGGAAGTAATGACACTTTTAACGTCGGCCCGTCTATCAGACTTTCAATTTGATTCCGGTGATCTTCGCGATCTCTATAGGTGTCCTTTTCGTCTGGATACCATTCGCTATCGATTCGTGCTAGCACTCCCAGACTAATGATTCCCAACCTCTTCCCCTCTGCTCTGACTCTGTCCTCGATAAAGTTTCTTTCCTTGATCGGACAGTCCACGATTAATTTACAGTCTCTCCGCCTCCGACTCGCCGCACGACAGTTTGCCCCGTAATTCCGTTCTCAATTAATTCTCCCTCATCCACCGCTATTCGTTGTAATTTCAATGTACCGGGTGTTTCGTATTAAGTCCCTTCCTATCGCTTATCCTTTCAGATTTCCATTTCCTTCTCTATATCCCTATATGGTTGTACAACAAGATTTCCGGTAATAATTAAAATAGCCAATATCGATAGCTCAGGAAAGTTGTTTCGATGCATACCTTGTAAAATTCGAAACGTGTCTGACACCGTGTATTAGATTGCATACGAAATGTTTCGCTACAACGATATCGTTCTTGCATCTAACGTGTCTCATGTCCGATTATATATAATCAAAATTGACACGTCTATTGTGTAACGCGCAGAATACATGATCATCTATCACGATCTATACGCGATATGCCATATTTTCCAATTTATATATAATTTTGCGAAACGCAATACCGACCTATATGCCAATAGTATTATTAGCATAGTATTTAGATGACACTGTAAAGTATAAAAACTGGTATTACTCAATCACTGCCCATGATACGAATCATGATTTTCACAATGTAAAATTCTACCTCGGAAAAAATCGCATATTTTTTGTGAACGTTTTATCACTTGATGCATTGAAAAACAGTGCGGTATCTGCGTCGAGAATTGCGTAATAAATCTTCTTTGCGTGTAAAACACGCTTCTCTAATCTTTTTTTTTTACTGGAGATAAAAGCGTTTTATCGACACAGGAGCGACATTGAGAAGATTGAGAATTAATGTGTGAATCAATCGGATGCGACCATAAAAATTTCAATAATCATCTTTAATGACCCAACTAAATAACCATATGCAAATCTCGAATATATACATGCTTGATAATTAATTCAAAATGTAATCTTGTTACGGACTCTCAGGATTCAAAAAATCAATGACGTTTGACAGGGCGAATAAGAGTACAGCGTGGTAATTGGTACGCAAAGTAATCAAGTAAAATTCCTGTTTACTCCTTTAATCCATACGTCCAAAAATAGAACATTTTGACACTCTTTGGAATCCTCCTCAGTTAATACACTGAAAAATAAATATCTTAATTTCAAAGAAATATTTCTTTGCTCGTTCAAACAAATTATTACTTTGAATCAATAAGAAATATTTCTTTGAAATTAAGATATTTTTCTCTCAGTATACATAAATTAATAAAACTCCCCTGATTGTCAGATGTCACCATCAAATTCACAGATTTGATGTTGTAAAAGTCTCAACAATCAAAGAATATGTCATAAGCTTTGGATCAATTAAAAATTTTTAATAATTAGGCGTGATCTCAAATGTATATTAATGCTCCTGGCTATTCTTATATATGTAATATGCTGACAACATACATGAAAATATATATTATTTCATTATTTCATCCATTTCATAGGGGCGGCTGAAAAGAGCTCAAAGCACGGCGCTGAGGATAAGGCGAATACCATTATCACGGCGATGAAGGAGAGAATGAAGCAAAGGGAACAAGAGAAACCGGAAATCTTTGAACTTATTCGGTGAGTATCCACTTACTGCGCGCTTGCTTCTTTTTCTTTTCTTCTTTTCCTCGCAGCAGAAGTAAATCCAACGACAATCGTACTATAAATCAATAACATTTCCGTTCGAAGAGAAATAGCGTCGATCGATGTATCGATGCGATTTAACGATTTTTCGTCTGTCACCACTGCTCGCTATTTTTGAATCAGCAGATCCGCCATCAGCCTCAATGGCGCGTTCGTTGCGCATTGTATAGAAATCTCATAAAGAAAATAATTCAATGTCGCCTGTGATTGCTGCAACGGCGTGCTTTTTCTTTTAACTGTGGATAAAAAGCCGTAAATTAATTAGTTGCCGTAACAACCCGTTTGAATCTCTTTTTCCGTTTTACCCGAGACTCGGTTTCCGCTTTGCGGATTGTAAATGGTCTCATGGATAAATCGCCATAGCGAACCAGATCTATTGTATTTCACAAACTCAAACATAGGAAACCATTAAAGAATATAAACATCGTTTGGACGAATATTAATGCGTCACTACACCCCCTCAAGAATAGCGTATTGTGTGAATGTTCGTGAGTAATGTCTTACAATAAACGCGGCAAACACGATTCGCGTTTCAGACTTTGAAGTTATCTTCGTGTTATCTTGGAGAATTTGTGTAATTTTACATCGCGCTGGGTATTTCGTTACTGCATAGACATACTATTGATGGTCTTTCTATTCAAAACTTACAACAGATATATAATCGATAGTTTTTCTATAAAATTGCCAAAAAAACACTCATTTGTAGATAATTTGTAAATTATATTTACATATATTAGTAATTTGTACATGTGTTATATAAATTGAGAGACAGAAGCAAAAGTGACAAAGGAAAATTAAGTAACATTGCGCAACGATTTTAGTATAATAATTCACATTTCAGCATTCAGTTATAATAATTTCCGCAATATTATCGATTTAACGGGAAGGCAAAACCCGCTTCATTCAATAAATGTGTTATTGTTACGCAATCAAATAAGCTGTCAGAATTAAATAATCTCACAAATTAATATTGTCCAATCAATATAATCGGCACCGACATAAACTACAACATGCATACATTCATGTTATTATTCTAGTTCAAATTCTGAATTATACTGTCTGGGAGATCGCGAAACAAAAATTTTTGAATGTTATTTGAAATTTAACTACAACCCGATAATATTGCTGATTAAATATTAAATATATTTATTTAAATAAATTTTGTTTTGTTCAGGCGAAAATATAACGAGGCCATACGTCGAGCAATTGTTTTCAAATACCAAAACCGACCTATTTGTGGTAAATGATAAATGGATAACGCACGCGGCTTAGATACGTCAGCATCATCACAATAACCGTCTAATCGCATTTGCGCACCTTGCGTCAATCCGTCGCATATCTGCCATAATTAATTAAGCGTCGAGCTATTCGAGATATCTCCGTTACCCGCGCCGCATTTCAATCTTATTACCGAGTATTGGCTTGTTATCACGACTATTATAAATATCGACGACGCGACATAGAGTACGGTTTCGTAAAAGCCAGCTCGGTAGACAGTTGGCTAATAAAAATCAACGTTAATTAATATCGCTTGCATGATCTGCATTTCAAGAGACCCATATAAATCCGATGTATCGACCAATAAATCGGTCAATATTTGTACAATTAGTCATGTAATTAGCATATTATAGAATCTTTTTTAGATATGTAATCTCAAATTACATTCATATAATTCATAATTAACTGTCAAATAGTTGTTTTAGGAGACAATATCATGTTTTCGAACTATTTTTAATCAACTAAACGTAAACATGATGATAAACGTAGCAAATATTATAAACATATTAGTAAACGCGAATTAATCAATACTCATTAATACTAACAGATATTTTTCTTTTTCGGTCGAGCATTAGTAAGCATTAGTAATTTAACTTATCACGATAATTAGCACGAGCGAAATTAGTGCGGAACAGCTGCAGCGATCGTTACGTGCCAGGAAAAGCACTAGGTCTGGTCGCTTCCGCAAGAAATACTGAAACGCAGGATGTCATGCCCGCAACGGCTATATGTATTACTGAAAATTAATTTAATATCCTAGACGCGGATAATAATTAGTTGTCAATTAAAACTGCTTGTACCCAGCGGCAATAGACTTAGAATTAATCCATAATTAAATGAAACGCGTAGACCAATATGGCGATGCAGTGGCGACAGTGATGGGCAAAGAAAATCGTAAGGAAGAATTAACAAAATTAAAATGGAATTTTCACCGTCACAGGCCCGATCTCGTCTTCTCTGAGGGATATAATCACGAACGAGTAATTCATCGTTTTCGTTAGCGAGTTGATCGATGAGCAGTTGTTTTAATTAGAAAACTGTTTTGTTCGGCATGCGTATTAAAAATTTCCACTACCAAAACGCTCGATTACTGTTGTTTTTCTTTTATTCGGAATATCGGAAAAATTTAGCGGGAAACAGAGCCGTCTGAGCAAACTGCAGTTGATCCTACAAAGAGAATTCTCAAGTAATCACGTAGTAATTTGCTACTAATAATAATTCTGTAACGTGTTCTGTTTCACGGAATGCTGACTAAAAAGCGTAAAAGCGAGCATAGTTTTCCGAACTGGAAAAGGATGACTGCATTCATGTGTAGGTTGAAATTTCATTCATGTTATCGAAAATATTTGTTCTTTTCTTTTTGTTCCTATTTCCTACAGACTGATAATATTTCGCGAAATGAGATAATCTTTCCTTGAGAATTCGCGGTAAAAGAACTACTTTAAATAAAGATAATCTCGAAACAATGATATATTTCATAACGAGAGAAACAGACGAGATCGTGGCCGTTGACACAGCTTATGTGAAAGAGAGTCTCGTCGGAGTTTAGGTCAGTCTTCGGGGTCGACGAAAAGGCGCACTTGGGTCACATGATGGCGGTGGAGCAGTCGGTTTTGGACGGTACCAGCAAATGGTCGGCGAAGATCGCTATTACAGGTTTGTGGCCAGCTCGTGCTCGACGATTCCTAAACTGGTCTTGTGCACTCTCCGTATCCCACGCGACGAGCGTGTCATCAGTATGGTGTTCGTCCCGATACATGATACATATATGTGCTGCGTATGCCTATATATTTTTGATCTGTATATACAGTGCGAGCCATCGTTATCTCCATATATTATGCCTATACATAATGCGTGTACGCACAAGATTACTTTGATTACTTCTTCCTTTTATTATTATTATTGTTATTATTATTGCCATTACACTTAGATCTGGTAATGGCATATTAATAACTGGCTCTTGGTGGCTGCCGCGCGTGTGGCTGTATTGTATTGATTGTGCCATGAATGTATCGATATTGAGTAACAAATACCATTTTATGTAATTCCTGTATGTAATCCCGTTCGACGTCCATCGTGCGATAATATGGTTCATTTAAAGGGAACGATCTCACTTTCGAACTACAAATTGCAATCTAAAACTTAATTCTTTATCTGTAATTCTTCCTTTTTCTTTAACTTCTTCATAAGCTGAGTGTATTTTATATCCAACTTCGTTACGAGCATACTCTCACAATGGACGAGCTATTTCCATTCCCTCCTGAGAAACACCTTGACTTACATACCCTCGTAACTATTCCCACCCGACCAATGCAGATTACTGTACGTGTGCGCGTGTCTGCTATGCTGCTGTTTTACGTGTATGTGCTGGCGTTTTTATGATCTTACATTTGTCCGCTGAATGTGATAATACCGCGTGCTGTCCGTTAGTGTATAACACCGTTTAATTGGGCATTACTCGGTATTCGTGTACTTCCTATCAGTGTTTTCCCTTTTTTTTTTGCCCCCAACGGGTACTTCCCTTTGCTCCAATTTCACACCAATCCCAGCTGCCGCCGTGGCAACCAGTCCGCTTCAACGAGATCCATGAAATCGAATTTGCAGACAGTTCTCTCCTCGTTCGCGCGCTCAACGCGCTATTTACAATAGCCTCTTTTCCAGAGAACGAGTGGAGTTCAGTTTCGTATTCCATCGGCGAAATGAAATCTCTCGTAGTCGGCCCGAGCGAATTCCTCTAGAAACAACACCCCAATTACCATCGTTCGGTGAAGTACTTATTTCCGGAGATCCTTGAAACGCATCTCGAACCGCTCGTTATTTTTCGTTAGTGAAAATCACCAGATACACGCTTCTGATTCGAAATCCCATTCGTGTGTCTCTCTGTTTATGCATCGATATGAAGATGTATGAGTTTCCATAGTCTATGTATGTACTTGTACGTAGTACATACTCCCCGTGTGTCGCGTCATGCGATCGCACTGGTCAGGCATCACGCAATGCTCCTCTCCTCCAAGAGAATTCAATCGAAAGTCCATTAAGGTCACGTGGCAACTTGTTGTGGCTGCAAGTATGTGCCGTTGCTATTGTCTAAGGCAAACTCGGCCTATAGCCATCGAGCTTCCATGATCGTGAGTCCCTGACCGATAGGCCAATACCACAGCGACGTTTATCGAAAGCAATCTACAGACCACCTGTAATCTTCGGTATATCCAGGGCATGTTCTCTTTCCAGTTGCGTTTCGCTGCGAGATGAGAGTCAGACGTCACGGACATCGATCATCGCTTCGATCGCACGTGTCAGCTTAACTCCTCGTTCGAACGTGTAGCAGAAATAGGTCTCGCGCGTGTCGAAGATAAGGAAAATGAACTCGTCTCGATAGATGTCGGATTAGCTCGATAGTTTCCGTTTAATGCAATTTATTACAAAAACATTCGTGTTGAAGGACAGATAAATGTTTTTTCGTCTTTCATCTCTCGTACGCTTTATCTCGAGAAATAAATTATTATTATTATGAAATTTATAGACAATAAAGTTTGTCAGACATGCAGGAGGGATCATAAGACAATATGTCACGTAAAATATTTATCTTTGTTTGAAAGTAGTTTTATGAAGTTAAGCCCCTATTGAAGAAACACTTAAGTTAGTCTGCATCGTTTATTCACTTCTCGTAAACAAACCGCAACGACACGCGTAGCGCGTATCGATTTCTCTCCCACGGATTATTTCCATACGAGATGTGCCGCTGGAAAACACGTGCGGAAAAAATACGTGATGTCGAGGAAAAAGCACCCTGTGACCGAAATATTTCACGCGTACAGTCCATATTCTTTGTATTCGCTGTCTTCATTTCGCGTGATGACGCGCCTCCGAGACCATTGTGGTTCCGGTTCAAAAGGAAGATGAAACCTTTCTTCTCCAAATCGTTGTCTTGTCATGTCGGCAGGGATGGTAAAATATAAAGCATATCGTTCTCACAATACTTGGCTCGCTACACTACCGTGTCTCTTGATATATAATATTTAATATTTTTTACCGAGAATAATTCAACAGCGTTGATCGATGGTCGTAATTTAAAATTTCGGTTCATCATTCTTTCTTCCTTTCAGTAAAACATTTACTCTCAAGAAAATTAAGTTATCTCAGGCTTCTCTGAATCATTTATAAAATCCAAGTGCAGATTCCAATTTTTATAATTTAAAAACAATTTTTAACTCGATGTACATGTTAAACTTTCGATCACGAATAACGGGTACCTATAATTCTTGCTCGATGAAGAAAAGGAAAATTAGATTTTCCTGAGTTAATAGACAAGTAAAAACTTAATCAAGTAATTGATCGTTTAAAAAGCTGTTCCTATCGTTGATCGTCTTCGTGAAACGATTACCATAACTGAGAAGATCAATGGAAGATCTCGTGTTGGCGATGGGCCATGCAAGTCGAGCAACAAGTTTTCTTATTTCATGCTGATGGACGTGCCTTTACAGAACGGCTTCCTGCATAAAACAGCGCTAATTCTACAACGTTCGAGATTAACAGGTGGCAATGCGCTTGGCTACAGCAAGACGCGTGATCGATTGGTCTTCTTGTACATATGTACTTCCATGTACTTGGTATGAAACTTCGATGGAACTTCGTACGGCATTCTACCGTACGAAACGCGTCGTGTTCGATACGACTCTCATTCTCTTCGACTTCGAAGCCATTTATTATTTCGCCACACCTAGGCGTCAATCTCATCGTTCCGTTTTTATGCAAATAAAATCAATCGCGTTGCTTCCGGTCGAGTTATAATTCGGGATTCAAGTAGATCCGCCTTTCCGATTGACACCCACTATCCATATTCATCCGTTAAATTCCATATGCTCGACTCGAGCAAAATTGGCAAAGGGCACAAAGAATCCACAGGCACAAAGAATCCACAGGGATAAAACTTTGACTAGCGAACAGAGCTAATCCATCTTGTAATGAGGCGCGGATGTGAAACATATATCTCGCTTTGCTTTCACACGGGACACACATACAAAAGTGCCGCGGTATACACAGGCTAATCCCGGAAAAATACTCTGGCTGCGCGAATGTAATCTTGCTAGCATAGCTGAGCTGCTGAATATACTGCCATCGCTGCTGCTGAATGACGTTGGATGATTTTGGACGATTTTCCGCCTCGCGACGATCCCGCGTCTTTCAGTGACCTCCGTAAGACGTACACTTTCTGGTTGCCTCGAAGCCGCTGTCTCGAGAGGATTCTCTTCCTCGATTCTCTTCCTCTAAAAGAGTGTGGATTGACAATAAGAGAAGGGTACGAGAGGTTGTCGAAAGACTAACCGATGACGACGACATTGTCTTCTTTTCAGCACGACGTTTTCAGTCGACCCGGATACGCACATAGACAGCCTCGAGCAGGCCGAACAGATCGTCCTTGAGGGTACCAGCAAGTGGTCCTGCAAGATCGCCATCACAGGTGACACGATACTGATACCTTTAGAAACCCTTTTAACGAATCTTCATCACAATCTCGATAATGAACCATCAATCAGTTCTGTAACCATGTACACTACACACACGCTTGAAATACATGACTACACGAAAAACTCGTTGAAATTCTCTACGAATGCGCGGCTACAAAGATCACTATTATACTTTTTGTCGTAGTACTATCTTCTCTCAATCACTCCTCTAAATCACGAGAGCAAAGTTTCAAAATCACTGCGATACAGGGGCGCGTCACGACCGCGCAATTTCTGCCGCTTACAGATTCTCTGATGAGTTTGGAACTTTGTCTTGCGTGGAAGCAGACAGGCTACGAATTCATCCGACAATCCGTAATCAAGAGCGGAAATGCTGTGTGCGCGCGCGCGCGCTCCCTTCTCAATAAGCACAGATCTCTTTCTCTCATACACAAATCTCGATTTTTCAATCACCGTATTCCCGCGCGCACCGCTCGCGATTCAAAGCAAAAACACGAAAAGATCTACATCACAGAGCGCCATCGGGTTAATAAGCAACGGCGCGTGATATATGAGGTACACTTTGCGTTGCGCCGCGTATACTTCACAGTCGGATTCTCGCATACCAATTGCACCACCGGGCATGCACATTGTGCGATCGATGCACTTCGTTCGGCACGAAGTCGAACCCCTAGGATCGATCGAGCGATGTACCTGAATCTCCCGACGTTGCTATTCATTCTTGCGTGAAGTTCCGAAATATATTAAAGTTGGATGGTACATTATTGCTATTCCCGTCTTGCATTCCTGTTGTTACAATGAAAACTAAAGTAATTTATAAAGTTTCGCCGGTCGACGGGAAAGCGTTACGACGTCGTCGTTCCGACGAAGGGATGTTAATGTAATCCGGATCCGTGAGCTTTCAGGAATGTCGATGGTTTCAGGGTAACGTGTCGAATCGGTCGGTGAATTATGCCATTTATGTGCGAAAATAACCAAAACCTTCTCAACCACGCAGTCGTTTCTCGTTTATAGCGACGACTTTTATTTTTCACCATTTTTATCGCGATTCTGCCGGCGCTGCTATAACATCGGATGCCAATAAAAATGATAAGCGTGTGGGCCGTATAACTTTACACAAGTATTACAGGCAGCGTATGTCATAGAAAATTACAGTTCGCCGATCGAAATTGCAATCGTAGTATCCACGGCCGCGAACGATGTGGCAGACGGGAGCGGTGCAAGCTGCATACGTATGCGCTTCTCCTCGTGAAGATCGATAGTTCAACGTACAGACAAGCGTAATAGCTACGCTCAGCCTCCGCAGTCCATTCACGTCGCGTATATGACTAGATACATTTCTTATCTTCTCAGAAATTGTATAAGAGAACACAATTGAACGAGCGTATCCCATTAATCAGGAGACTCTGCGGAATTCACGTCGGCATAACGTTACGTAGTTTTGTCGTGAAAATTTCACCAATTTGATTCGCAGCACGTTTCTGTAATATTTTAAGTATGTGAAATATTATGCAGGAAGCAAGAGAAAGAATGCTAACGTATCCCGATCAATGTGGATCCTAGCCAATAGTAAGGAACAGTTGAAATGTGGTCGGGGACGTCGGAGATACGTTGGGAACGCGTCGAAAACGCGAGAAGCTAAGAGAACTCGTCGGAGAAAAATCCATTGGGATTCGATTTGCTTTCTTTCATCGCTCCTAAGGCTACTGCCGATAGTGAAATCCGCAAATGGAAGAGACGACTCGAGGTGCGCCTGCAGCAGCAGCGCTCCCACTGCAGGGATTCGCGCACCCGTGTAAGAAGAATCTTACACGCGGAGAAATTTTCCTGGCAGTCTCGGTCGTCTTAAATAACCGAAGCTCACCGAAACTCCCAAAGGAGGTCTTAACATTTCGCTTGAGCGCGCTCGGAATCGTTTCATATTTCTTATCATAGCTCGTATATATTTAACACTTCAATAATGGAACGATAACAAGCTGTGTGATAACACGCGTTCTACCTTGCATTAATCGAAGCTGAATAAAAAGCCCTAATTATAAGGTGTTGTAGACGAAGAACGCACGATGAATTTTAAATGACGCGAAATTCAATGTAAAAACTACACTTTATGCACTTAACTTAATGTAAGAGACGGAAGAACACTAAGAGGTACTTTATTATTTACGATCAACTGGAAAGATAAAGGAGGTTGAACAGCATTTGCGCTGCAGAACGTGCTCCGACGAGGAAAAGTCGATAAGCAGGGAATACGGCTAGCTGTAACACAAAACTTTTTTGCCTTTCAAAAGCTGCCGATGTATCCAGCCAGCGCTTTCCCAGTCCGCCGCTAACAGCGGAAGTAGCGAGGGAAAAAGCGAGATGGTATGAAAAAGAGAGGGTTACTGTTACCCTGTTAAAAAAAAAGGGAGATAAGTAAATAGGACGCAGTATAAAAAAAAAGAAGAGGAAAGAATAAAATCGGCGGAATGGTCTGTTTTAGACAGCGCGCCTCCTCCGTCCTAAGCTTTTTATTTCCTCCGTCGTGAACGTTTCTTTCCTCGCGTGTTTATATACTCTCGACGCGGAAAACGAGTTCGGATAATCAAAAAAAGGAGCAGAAGAAAATTGAGACAATTTCTGAGCGAAGTTATTTCTGAGAAACTACCGGCCGCAGTTGTCAACCACGTGCCGACTCCGACTGGTTGGTTCGTTGGCTGACCGTTTCTGCTCTGTTTGTGACTTTCATCTTGATAAAGAATTACATCGAGGGAAAAGAAGCAACGCGATATCGACCTACATAACAAAACCTACATATAAATCTTAGTGAAAGGATTCAAGCTGTAATTTTAACTATCGCAAAATAGAGTAACTTTGATCTAAAATCGGAGTAACTTTGGTTCACATTTAAAAAAGTTATCCCATTTTACGGTACTGATGTGAATAACCCAGACAACACACAATGTCTCGAAAATGTCTTTACATTGAATCACAATTTGAAATTAACCGATGAGAATAAATCTAATTAAATAAGAGGAATCCTGTTTTTTTTTTACAGTGCCTTTTACATGTCCCAAAGGACGTCTTTATAATGTCTTTATAACGTCTTTCAGACATGCAGGTTGTCTGGGTAAGAATCGTAATTTTCTTTGTAAAATAATTCGAAACAGAATCGAACTATTTAATATTTCTTTACGTAATGAATCTCGATATTACTTCTTTGATTTTCTTCATATTTAATTTGGTGAATAATCTAATTTTGATCCTGTGCCGTCAGTGGGTTAACCGCTAGTGGATAAAGGAGGAGATTCACGGAAATAAGGGGCCAAACAGAGTGCGAATTGGCGAAAGAGATGGAAGGAAGGTGGTAACAGTCGGCGCATCTTCTTCTGCCCCAGTAATCAAATCTCTTGATTCACTGGGTTCAAATTAAAATGACTACGATCTGACGAGATATCACTGCAGATTGCGCCTCGAGCGTCGAATAGAGACGCAAGAACGATAGTATTATTTCTGTGAAATCCCTTTGTCAGAGAGATAATGAAACGAAGCATAGTATATCTAAAGCTCTAGATATACCAAAGTAGCGCAAAGGTCCTCCATTTTGGAACTACACTAACCATATAATATACCAATAATACTAAGCGCTTATTGAACTATAAGCCATTAAGTCCAAATAGCGGTCGAAATAGCCAAAAGGAAACTTGTCGGCATTTCGGCTCAGATAAAGGGATTGCGCTACTTTGGTATATCTAGAGCTTTAAGTATATCCAGTGCAACACCGCGAATAATCGTCGCAGTGTGTGTATCGCCGCAGTGTGATCAATTAAAAATGAATGCAGCTTACGACTGCAACCCGACGCGTTAAATTAGCGTGCGAGTGTGTTCGATCGCAAGATTGGAGTGCGCGGCCTAACACGTGGAATCAATATGCGCTGATAACGATCAACCTCGTAACGCACACGCAAACAACAAATTATACGTTCGATATCGATGATAATAGCGTTGCATTTACGTTACATCGGTCAATCGTTGCAACGGTCGGTCTGAACGTTGATTTTCAAAATCACACGCGAACGCGATGCGTCAACGAGGCATGCTTCATATTCCGCCTACTTTTGGCATTTAGAACTTAAATTCGCGACACGTTGAGTTCCATTATAACGAATCATGTAGAATGCGATGTGATATAAAACGATGTAATGTAAAACATGCGCAATGCATTCACTTCGACGACACGTATATTGTTTCGTTTAATTTTTTGACGTTCGATAGATCTGCTTTATTCATAATGGATTTAATCGCGATGAAGTTTTCAATTTCAATCGAACGTATCCTCTGCTGAGCATTATGTGCGCTGTACCTCTTTCAATTTTAAATGCCTCGTACATAAGCTCGAATAAAGCACATAAATCAGTGCCTGCTACAAATTTACGAATCTGACTCAATCGTTATCGACGATAATATTCTTGCATCGGATTAATTATCAGATTAATGAAGCTCATTTATATTCAGATGAAGAGTACAGACGTTGTGCGATGTAGAACGCAATCTGCTGCGCAAAATTAACACACGCACATACACACACGTACACATACACACAATACACAGACGTGTACGCGCCGAGACTCTTGACATCTCTCTCACGAAGTGGATTGTGGCGATGACTTGATGATTAATGAGATTAGGTATGAAATCGACATTCATCGAGGGCAGGAAGCATCGACGATCGTCCCCCACTGCAATCGACGATGCGAATCAGAAAGAGTTAGTAGCATGGGCATGTGTGTTTGTCCGTCGATCCAAAACCGAAGCACGTTATCCGATATATGATACCACACACGCACACCCACGCACAAGTGTATACATATGTATTTACACGTTTTTTAAATATTTCATTTGTGTGCCAACGTATATGTTTATATGTATTGTGTACGTATACGTATATATCTCCATATACGTGCGTTATTATATGATATATGTACCTGATCCAAGCCGAGCTTTTGCACGCTTTTACGATGGCTGTCTACAATGGATATCGAGTGTCCAAGTCGGATGGATGTTCGGCCTTTGCATGCATCTTCTCACACACAACGTATATCTATAATTATATGTATAACTATAATGATTGGGCGGAAGGAAGATATTCCAGCTAATATATATATTTTACTTGTTTACTTTATTATAATTTCTTATTCGTTTGTGAACGTATAGCTTTCGTGTTTAAAAATTGAAATTCACCGCAAGTCCTTTTCATCCTCCGGGAATAAAGTCGATTGTTTTAAATCTGAAAAGTTTTGTAAAAAGTACCGACCGATTTAATAATGAAGAACATACAATGGGAAACATCAGCTCTTCTCAATTCCTGGGATATTTCGAGATAAAAGCCCTGTGGAACTCACTATCTGTTTTCAAAGTACCTGTTTTTAATTAAATTCTCACATAAAACTGAGTCATATTTATTCATCCCGTCGACGTGCACGTGCGAATAGATGAATACGTTATGTCCGCAAAAAGATTTTCGTCCAAATAGTCTACTGTCTAATCGCAAGCGCTAAAAGAATCGATTCGACGAAAGATCGAAGCAATTCGTAGATTCGTATATCGTCGTGTTCGCGCAGGAAAAACAAGTTTTTATTTTTTTTTTATAATAGGTTTTCTACAATAAGCTATTACCTAAGTTTTAAGTCCTAAATTTGAAGATATTAACCAATCACAGTCGAATGTGAGAAGAATAATCGATTATGATTGGTTAATTTCTTATATTAATAGTTTAAGACTTAAAACTTAGGTAATGACTTATTGTACACTGAGAAAAAAAAATAGTTTTGGCAACTATAAATTAACAATTCCAAAATTTAAGTACATACAGCTAGTTTTACAAAATTAATAAGAACTAAAGTAGTACTGAATACTATAAAAATATAAAAACTAGTTGCGTGTACTTAAATTTTAGAGTTGTTAATTTATAGTTGCCAAAACTATTTTTTTTCTCTCAGAAACTCTATAAGAGTTAGTAATTAAAATAAATTAACGAAATATGATCTTTACATTGCTTTTCTTACCAGTCATTGTCAAAATAGAATAGCTTGTCTACCAATGATACGATGTGGATTGTACCATAAATAATAAACGCGAAATCTCGGGACGTAAATGCAGGCAGACGTTAAGGCAGGATGTGTATAAAATTCGCATACACCGCCAAATCAGAATCAGGACGGGGTAGTAAAATTTTTATCGTTTCGGGGAGCGCGGTGATGAACATACGGTCTCGGCTCTTAAGACTCGTAACCACACATTTGTGGCCGATCGTCCGGCTACCCCATCAGCTCGAACGATTCTATCGGATGTTACGACGGACCCGTAGGGTAGATTGTAATCCCGGCTGATTTATCGATAAAGCGGTGCTATTTAAGCCTTTTCCGTATGGACTTCCTCGAATTCTGCACAGAGTCGCGAATTCGAGATCCGCGCTTTTATTGCCCGCTTACTTTATTCGTGATTGCACATTGAAGAAATTTTTATTCATCGTATGCAAGAATTGTTCGATGTATGCCATTTCGTTGCGAGGCATTCATGCGATTAAAAGTGGAATATGGTCTTCTCACGAAGTGGAATCACGCGATTTTTTTTTTCACCGACATGGTGCGAACATATGTTTCGACGGATATCCAGTTCTGTTAGCTTTATTGGATTAGCCCTCGCATTCGCGTTCTTGGATACTGGCCAGCTGGCAAACTCCGGTAATGTTTTCATTCGATGGTATTGTCCCGTAATCAAATTATGTACACCGCAAGATTAGGAATTTACGCTCTCGTGAATTAAATCTTTCGCGCTCAGTCCGTCCCGTCGCGAGATCTAGGCATTTCAGCCTGATGAACAATTTTTTAATTCTATTCTTCTCCCGTCTCTAGTGATCAGCGCTCAGGGATTAATCGCCAAAGATAAGAGCGGCACATCCGATCCCTACGTGACGGTCCAAGTTGGTAAAGTAAAGAAACGCACGAGGACCATGCCCCGAGAATTGAATCCAGTATGGCACGAAAAGTTCTATTTGTAAGTAATTTTGACAAGTTTCTCTGCTACGTCAGCGGAATACGTAATTCTCTCCGATTTCAATTTTGACTATGAATTCTCCGTCGTTTTCACAAGCGATGACGTCAATTGTTGCGTTTACTCACACATGTTTATACGTCACATGTTTATTTATCCACATGCATGGAAAAAATGTAAAGTAATATGCGCTGCAATTTTAGTAAATTGAATCCATATAGGAACATGCGTCTATTTTCGTAAAATTTATTTTTCTGTAGAGATGGAAATCATTACTTTTCTATATAAATGGAAATCGTTACTTTCTACCCAACCAGAACAACGAATCATGATAAAGTCAAAATGACATAAAAATGAATTGGAAATGATTGAAAAATGATTTTTAATTTTGGAGTCATTTGACGTCATTTTGATATCCTAATGACTTGTTGTTCTGCTTGGATACAATTTGGCAAAGACGCTGCAGTTTTTTTATGATAGTAACGATTACTAATTAAAAGCTCAGATTGACAAAAAGTCATTTTTTTTAAATAAACCAAATTGTTATTACTGGAAGTAATGACAATAAATTAAGTTAAAAGTAACGGCATTGCTTCCATCCCTACTTTTCTGCTAAGTGAGCGATCATTGTATAACCACACTATAAGATACTTTTGCATTTCGTAAAATAAGTCTATAAATTACCATATATTTCAATAGAATTTACTTTTTCAATGGATATTTTTTGTCTTAGCGCTGGTAAAATTTACTTTACTGCACGGTAAAAAATACAAGTGTATAAAATATTGAGAGTTGTTCGTGCTTAGAGTCTTGAGTATGATTTACTTTCTGTAGAAAGAATAATCATTTAAATGGATTTATTATGATTGTAATGTACTTTTTATCTTACATCTTCGGTATTTTTACTTTCAGGCAAGTTTTTCATAATTTTGCAAAAATAGCAAGAATATTTTTACTAGTCTTATAAGATAAAATCATTTTTCTCCATGAATTGTTGAAGTACATTTAATTTTAATATTACGTATATTTTTATCGACAAATTATCGATCGTTTAAAAGCGATAAAAGAAATTAAATTTAGTTTCAAGACGAATGCGATTTAAGCATTACGGACGTCGTAAAAACCACAAATTCTTGTTCGCAGCGAATGCCACAATTCATCCGATCGAATCAAAGTTCGAGTGTGGGACGAGGACAACGACCTGAAGTCGAAGCTGAGGCAAAAACTGACGAGGGAGAGCGATGACTTTCTTGGGCAGACCATCATCGAGGTCCGAACTCTCAGCGGCGAGATGGACGTCTGGTACAACCTGGAGAAGAGGACGGACAAGAGCGCAGTGTCGGGCGCTATTCGGCTGCATATCAGTGTCGAGATCAAGGGCGAGGAGAAGGTGGCACCTTACCACGTGCAGTACACCTGTCTGCACGAAAATCTCTTCCACAGCCTGTGCGAGGAGAACGGCGGCATGGTGAGCTTGCCTCAGACGAAGGGCGAGGACGCCTGGAAGGTCTATTTCGATCCTCCTGGCGAAGAGCTCGTCGACGAATTCGCCATGCGTTACGGCATCGAAAGCATCTACCAGGCGATGACGTGAGTGTCGAAGCCATGCATTCGTAATTAATCATTAATCCAAGTTGTTATCAAAAAGCTACTGATTTTATTTACATTACAGAACAATTTATTCTCGTTATTAAATCAAATAGAAATTAACCTTTTGTAGGGCGTGCCCGTTTGAATACATCTCTTTTTATTTTTTAAATTACTAGCTCGATTTTTATGAAATGGAATAATTTTTGATAATTCTTTATTCGATTCTCCGAAATCAAAAACAAAAAATTCAAATGATGAATCCAATATAATAGATAAAATTTTTTTAAATTTGGTTATCGTAAAACTTAGCTTTTTAGAGAATTTTTGATTGCAAACATTAAGTTTGTAGTTTTGGTTTATTTGTAACTCATCAGTGCTACACAAACAGTTAGTACTGATTTTTAAACTAACTTTCAAACTCTGATTATGAGCCCTTAGATCCTCCTTCAATGGAGGTTACTACCCTTTTGAATTCCGACATTTCTATAGGCTACATTCAAACTCAGCGATATCAGGAACTCTTAAAACCGAATTTCACCATAATCAGATTATTTTTTTAAATTTAAATTTTAAATTTTAAAATTCTCAGGATAGAATCGCATTCAGCTACGCCGAAAACTCTTAGAAGATAAAACCTCTTTTAAAATTTTTTGCTAGAAAGTTCCCGTTCTCAAAGGGTTGAATAAAAATTCACTCAATAAAAATCATGTATAACGTATTTGAGATTAAATTAAGACGCGATAACTCTGAGACAATAGAAAGAATCAAGACAAATGGTTTTTCGATACGATTTCGTGATTTCGTATTTTCCAGGCACTTCCACTGCCTCTCAACCAAGTACCTGTGTCCAGGCGTGCCGGCCGTTATGTCGACTCTCCTGGCGAACATAAACGCGTACTACGCCCACACGACCGCCAGTCCGGCCGTGTCGGCCAGTGATAGATTCGCCGCCAGTAACTTCGGGGTAAGTGCCGGATGTTGAAGATTGCGCCGTGGTATCTCCACCTCAAGCGTAGAAGTGTGAGGGATGGCGAATGCTGGAACCCCGGCGGCGAGAGAAGCGAGAGAAATACTCGTGCAATTTCCTGTCAGCTAGCGCTATACGTTATCCCGAGCTACTTCTCATATCCTTGACGGTTGCGCGTTGACTTGCACAAGGACGCACTTTTCGACCCGACCCTCTATCAATTCCGTTCTCACCAGGTCACCAGGAATAAAGGGATCAGCCGACGCGAATATATATAACGTTGATTAAATAATTACTTTGCAAACTTTTGAGAGAGATTAAGCCAATTCTCTGTCTTTGAATAAAGCTTGAATCTTGGCGAATCGGTCATTTAGCGGATTAAAACGGATTTCTTCCAAGAATCAGTAACTTAACTTTTCGTCGTGTTGATTGCAAAGGACTGTAAAGTCTAACAATAAAACGAGAAATACTTGCATCTAACTCAAAAATATCTTAAGTCACGAATTCATGCCTGCGTTAAAGAATGATAAGGTCTCACTGTATTTATGATTGCATTTTTTATTATCCCCTTAACATATAATACTTTTTGAAAGAAAGAGAAAAGTTAGTAAAAAGAGACCCTATGCACGCTACTTAATTAAGATTTTAATTAAGATTCTCTTCGATCATGTTCTTTTTTAATCATCTGTAGTTTAACCGACAAGGCCGAGCGAATGGATTTTCCTGCTGTGCGGAAAATATGGAAATTCTTTTCGCATACCTCCACGCAAATCGACGTTCTTGCCAGTTCCCATAAAACAGTGAACGATATGTGAACCGAAATTTTGCTCGAAATTTAAATTCGTAAATCTTTTAATTCCGGAAGAGAACTGATGTATATATGAGAAAGTATGTTTCTTACATTCTTGAATTATGCATGATGCTCCTCTTTGAAAATATTACGCTAAACTTTCTGAGTAAAAAGAAATAAGGTACGGCTAAAAATCTTCAGAAGCCAAAAGAGAAAAAATTCGATGAAAAAGTTTTTTAGTGAAATATACAGTTGTTACGTCGATAAAAAAAATTCTTGTAATAAAAAAAATCGACGTATATTTATCGACGGCTTCAAAAAGGAAACCTTAGATAGGAAAAGAAACCATAGCTATTATTACTGCATATTATTGATAAAAGAAGCTAAAATAAATTATTCTCATTGTAGAAAGAAAAATTTGTCAAGCTACTCGATCAGCTGCACAACTCCCTCAGGATCGACCTGTCAATGTACAGGAACAATTTTCCGGCTTCGAGTCAAGAGAAATTGATGGATCTGAAGAGCACCGTGGACCTGTTGACAAGCATTACGTTCTTCCGCATGAAAGTTCAGGAACTGTCAAGCCCGCCACGGGCCAGTACTGTCGTGAAGGATTGCGTGAAGGCATGCCTGCGATCGACCTATCAGTTCCTGTTCGAGAACTGTTTCGAGATGTACAATCGAGAGTTCCAGGTGGATCCGATCGAAGCCGCGCGAGACATGGACGATCATGGGCCGCGACTGGATTCGCTCAAATTCTGGCACAAGCTGATCTCCCTGATAGTCATGGTGAACGACGAGGACAAGAACAGCTATGCGCCCGTGTTAAATCAATTCCCTCAGGAGCTCAACATCGGTCAACTGTCGTGTGCCACGACGTGGTCCTTGTTCGCGGTGGACATGAAGTACGCTCTGGAGGAGCACGAGCAGCATAGACTGTGCAAATCCTCGGACTATATGAATTTGCACTTCACAGTTAAGTGGCTGCACTCCACCTACGTCAAGGACGTGCCGCCATATAAGGGCGCCGTGCCAGAATATCCGGCCTGGTTCGAACCCTTCGTCATGCAATGGCTCAATGAGAACGATGACGTCTCATTAGAATATCTCCACGGTGCCTTTAGTAGAGATAAAAAGGACGGCGTAAGTAATATACCACTATTTTATTTACGAATCTTGATACAGTAATATAGCAGGGTTCTTTAATGGTTCTTCAATCTTTTTTTACAGTTCCAAAAGAGCAGCGAGCATGTGCTCTTCAGCGTCTCTGTTGTCGATATTTTCACACAATTGACGCAGTGCTTCGATGTAGTATCGAGGCTGGAATGTTCAGATCCGGAGATCTGGAAGAGATACATGAAGAGATTCGCTAAGACCATCGTTAAAGTCCTGCTGGCTTATGCAGATATAGTGAAGAAGGAATTTCCTAGCCATTTGAAGGAAGAACGAATTGTACGTGCTCGAAATCAAGCGACAATTTGCGAACATTCGAGCTAAGTTATTGATAGACTTTACTACAAATTATCTTATTCCGCAGGCGTGTATTCTGATGAACAACATCCAACAACTTCGGGTTCAATTAGAAAAAATGTTCGAATCGATGGGCGGTGACAAGCTAGAGGAGGACGCGGCGAACATATTAAAGGAGTTGCAACAACAGTTGAATGGAGCTTTAGACGATTTGGCTATACAATTCGCGAACAGTTTAGAACCGCGAATAACCGTTTCCGTTAAGGAATTAGGAGACCTTCTGTTGGCTATCAAAGGCGGAGGACAGGTAACCCTATCGCAACCGGCGCAAAGAAACAACGTCACCGTAGAGGCCGACGATGTTCTGAGGCCGCTCATGGTTCTACTCGACGGTAGCCTATCTTTGTATGCTGAATCGTGCGAAAAGACGGTATTGAAGAGACTATTGAAAGAACTGTGGAAGATAGTCATGAGAATTTTAGAAAAGACTGTTGTTTTACCACCTATGACGGATAAGAACGTACGTATATTATAATTAAATCTTTTTGAAAAAAAAAATTGATAAAATTTTATTAAGTGGCATGTGTTATGATTTATGATTCTTGTTTCTTAGATGATGTTCAAGAATCTAACGGATAACGCTAAGAATCTCGCTGCGAACGCCAAAATAGAAGATATGTCGAAGCTGTTTAAGAATCATATGGCTGGGAAACCTGATGTTAAAAATGCTCTCAGTGGAGTTATGGTAATAGAAATACATTATTCAAGTCGTAAAAAATTATTTGAATAAATTAAATTACCTGCATTTCGGAAGGAAATTCGCTCAGTGTTAAGCATTCTTATTCATTCAGGATATCTCCAAGGAAGTGGAGAAGAATCTTTCACCGAAGCAGTGCGCGGTTCTCGAAGTTGCTCTGGACACGATCAAACAGTACTTCCATGCCGGCGGTAACGGCTTGAAGAAGACGTTCCTGGAGAAATCGCCGGAACTGCAGAGCCTCCGTTACGCTTTGAGCTTATACACGCAGACAACGGATACCCTCATCAAGACCTTTGTCACTTCGCAAGTCAATCAAGGTACGTCGCTTTTAGTTTGTCATATTAAAAATTTATAAATTGTAAAAATAATAATAATTATTTTTATATGCGTTTCTTGCTAAACAAAACTCGTGATAAAAGCGAAACTACACTTGAATTACTTAATCAGGAATACACATGAATTAATTAGATACAAGCGATATATTCTAATGACACACATTACACGTTCCGTCGTGCAACTATCGCGCGAGGAGTCGGTATATATCGGCGTGTGCGTGTTTACACTCACATTACGACGTAATGAAAATTGTCGGGACAGTGCCGCTGAACGATGCGTCAACGCTACGTCAGCGTCAGCGTTCGATGAGCAGCGAGAGAGGTGACGAAGGGGAAGGAGCCGAGGGTATGGAAAGCCTCGAGGAACCCCTTCGCCAGAGCAAGCCCTCTCTTCGTCGAGAGAGCCGACAAGGTACCACCAGAGCAGACCTTAGAAGGTCGCTGGGAGTGTCGGAGAGTTTTTTAGGCCGTAGTGAGTTAATCGTTTCGTCGAGACGTCTTTCGATGCAATTTGTCTTCTTCTTCACTTTTCCACAATATATTCTTTTAGCAATTTTAAAATAATTTAAAATAATGCCGTTTAATAAATACAAATAAATGGTCAATAAGATGTCTTTTAAATCTTTATGTTCTTGTCAATTCTTTACACTCTTAAAGAAGAAGAATGCTCTATAAAAACGTCTCGACAACAATAGCTGTGTTAGGAAGCTGTGCTGTTATCACTGCCGCTGCTGCTATAACTGCCGCCACTCTTGCTGCTACTACTGAGAACTTTATCGACCAGCAAAATGCCTCTTTCGGCCTCATATTCTTTTCAATATAATGCTTCTGACACGTACACATATCAAGAAAACTTTATTACTTAATCATTAAATCACCATACATGATTTCAAGCGCGTGATACACTCACATCTAGCGCCACGTTGTTCCTTCGAATATTTGAAGGAACAAACACATAAAGAAAGGAATCACGGATTGATTGATCTATCGATCGATCGTCTGCACCATGGACACTTGTATCATACGCACTGAATTTTCGGGGAGTGTTGCTAAGATTCTCCGAATAGATACAAAAGAAAATGATTAATTTTTTACAATGTAAAACCAATAAAAACAGAAAATTTATAATTCTCGGCACACACCAATATGTGATTAAATCGTGAAAACTTCACGGAGGCTGACTTCGTCTTCTCTGATAATTACGCTGACAAGTACCTGACCTGCCTATTATCAGAGCATGTAATCTGCTCTAGAAATAGAAATAAAAAATATAGACTCTCTTAGCCTTAGTTTCAGATCGTAGTCTCAGATAGAATCAGACGAAGTCCGCGTAGTCTAGATGCTATTCTAGCTTCACGATCTTCGTACTCGAGCGTAAATTTTAACTGTAAACTTTTCAAGTTCCAGATACCGCCGGTTCGGACGAGGGTTCGGTAGGTGAAGTGAGCATTCAGGTGGATCTCTTTACACATCCGGGAACGGGAGAGCAGAAAGTCACCGTCAAAGGTACGATTACACTCTCATAAACTTTGTAAAACTAATTGTATAACTTTGATAGTGGATGATGCTAATTGATAATTTATTCGTCGATAATTAAATTTAAAAAATCTTCCATTTCTTTAGTTGTGGCCGCGAACGATCTGAAATGGCAATTGGCGTCAGGCATGTTCAGGCCATATGTTGAAGTGAATCTAATCGGACCGCATCTTACTGGCAAGAAGAGGAAACAATCGACGAAATCGAAGAGCAATAACTGGTCGCCGCAATTCAACGAGAGCTTTGACTTGTAAGTTTCGACGTAAAATTTAATTTATATCAATAATTACTAATTTACGTAGACACAAAGTTTCTCTAACTTTTGCCTTATCTTTGTTCTTAGCATGATTGGTAACGAGCAACAACAGCTAGACTTCTACGAATTGCATATCTGCGTGAAGGATTATTGCTTCGCGAGGGAGGATAGGCTCGTCGGAGTCGCGGTGATGCAGCTTAAGGACATCGTCGAGGAGGGCTCGTGCGCGTGTTGGCTGTCGCTCGGCAAGCGTATCCAGATGGACGAGACCGGCTGGACGATCCTGCGTATTCTCTCGCAGCGCAACAACGACGAGATCGCCAAGGAGTTCGTGAAGCTGAAGAGCGACATCAGACAGGAGACACTGCTACCGAATCCCACTTGAGGAGATACGACGTTGCATTAATAAGCCGATAGCGACTCGAGTACTTCGAGCTTGGAAAGAGCCCGAAGAGGAGAAGAAAAAAAAGAGCAGAAAGAAAAGGAGGAAGAGAAGCAGGAGGCCGTCCAAAAGGGGTTAGCATTTGATGCCTTCGGTGCCACAAGCGAACGAAACTTTTCACGATTCCGCGCGAGAGAGTAATTCGCGCGATTCATCCGGCGAAAACGATCGCCTCGAACCCTTCCGCCCTTCTTCGCTGAGAGGCACACGATCTAAGGAGGGACAATCCTAGCAACGGGATTTGATTTACCGCGAAGCTTCTTCTCTCCATCTTTCCTCGCGCTGTGGAGTTCAGTCGAGCGTAATTCCTCTCCCTTTTTTACGAGACTCATACACACACATATACACACACAAAGCTTCAACCCCGTCCCTGGACAGCGACGACGCACCGGGAACTATCATCTTCCACAGATCTCGAGATAGGACGACGAGCTAGGTCAACCCCGCGTGACTTGGCGTTCGTCCTGCGTACTATTACAATAATGAAAAAAGGGTGATTCCTCCCTCTTGCATTTATAGAGAGCCAAAATAATCGGAGGAAGCGGAGCTCGACAACGACGCTCCAGTACTACATAAGACACATCGGACTCTTCTTCGTGGGTGTGTCGTAGGCGTGACGCAAAGGGAGACGAAGATACGAAGGAGAGAGTGTTCGCTAGGACAAAGACGCGAAACGTGAAAACAGTGCTGCCAGTATGCAATATATTTGGTAATATTCGTAACGTAAGATAGGACGAGAGATCAACACCGCGAAGAACTCAAGTACGGTGCTTCGCGCAGAAGGCGACAGAGACTCTCTCGATCGGACGCGCCGCCGTTCGCCGAAAGACTGACTTCGAAATGGAAGAGGACGATAAGCGAGTCCACGTGTGATGAATCCTTGATCGCGACGCGGCCGCACATGCTACAGACACAGGGCGAAATCGATGCGTACATGGAACCGTAAACTTTACGTGCCACGCATACATACACATTCACACATTACGTTTACACGCGCGCGATACGACCGCGTCGTTTCTAGGCCGTTTGTTCGGGAGGACGAGTTTACTGTAGATACGTGAAAACATTGTTGAGACGAAGAAGTTTTTTCTAAATATACAGTTTAAATGTAGCATTGCGTACGACCAAATAGGCACGCCCTGTGACGTCACGCAGCGGCGTGCCGTTAGTAATAAAAACAGAAAAAAGTTAGTAAGGCATTGTAATTGTAAATTACGTTCTTATTCGTAAGATTATACCAGAAATGATCATAAGAGTCTGACTGTTGCTGATGCTGTTGCGAATGATGCCGAGATCCGCCCGAAAGCTTCGATAGTTACGCGAAAGCGTAACTATTCCAGACCTTTGCGAGCGAAAGATGTACACGCGTTGATCCTGCGCCTCCGGAAGTCGCATGTTAACGTAACAGAGGCAGGCCCGACACGCTGCAAACGCGAATCCTCGTTCTATGAACTGGCGAGCGAGCGAGACTACAAAATTGAACTTTACACTCCTGTAATTGGTGCTGTCGGTACCACTCGAATACTCGGATACTTTGAGTATTATTTAAGTGTGACCGGTTACTTTGAGATATTACCAAAATTACGGGTTGGATAATATTGAAGCTATCCGAGTAATATCCGTGAACTTTGATAGCACTATCTGTAATCTTGTAGCACACGCAAGTGATTATACCGTAGCTTTTGATTCTTCTTTAGCTATCGCTGTTTTTTACGGCAACCGCCTATTTCCGAATACTACACGAGGCGCACTGGACTATTATTATTAGTACAACTATTGCTACCGTCTAGTTTCAGCATGTCTTGTTCATCTTTCCTCGTGTGCACAGCGGACGTTCGCCCGTCCGTAGAAACATCTACCGCGTTCTCGCTGATCTCTCTTATCGGGAACTCGTATCGGGCCAGCGGCGAAAGTGGATGGAAAACGATCGGGACTCTCTTCGCCACATCTACTACGATCGCATGAAGCTTCGGTCGGATCCTTCCGTGAGAGAAACTCGAAGGCACGTGACCTCGTATCCGATGAATCCAGTTATCGTCCAGCCCAGGGCTGCAGAGTCGGGCGGGGCAGGTACAACACAACTCCGGAGATTATATTCGCTATTATATTCAAAAGTTTCTACTACGTAGTACGTCTAGATTATACTTACGTATTGTGTATAGTGTCTAAAACTGCTGATGTAGCTGCGAACGCGGGATTTTCGATCGGCAGATAGAGAAAGAGAGACGAGAGTCATCTAAAAAGTGAATGATTATTTCAGCTGCAGGTGCTTACCAAATTTGGGTACATTAAAGCATCAGATTATAAATGGAAGAGTTCTACGTAACAATATTCGAATCCATTTCTTTAAAAACCACGAAAAGTGATATTAAAAAAATTAATTAACATTAATAAATCGGAAATTAATAATTTGTATTCGTTAAATTTAAATTGTTTAATCTGTTTAAATATTTTTAAAAAGAAAAATGGGACAGATTATTAGTACACGATTTTTATATCTTCCGCCAATGATATAAGATATCTGAAATCATACTAGATTTTTTAACTTCAATTTGGAGATCAATTTATGAAGCACCTGCATCTGTATCTGTCGTTGATGATTTCGGAAAAATTCAAGCTGAAGGAAAGAAAAACACGGGTCCGCGATCTCGCCACCATCTTCATTTGTAAAAGTGTAAAAGTGTCTATTTTCTCCGCTGCCTAACACTAAGTACATTACTTAATACGAAAGGGCTGGCGAATTCGGCACTCAGATCGGCCTCGTCGACGGGGATATCCAGACGATTACCTCGACACTCGTTCCTCCCGGTCGCAGATCCACCGCAATCACCGCGACCGTCGACGGGGTCGGCCGTCAATTTTTCCTCCTACTCTCCGCTTCGATTAATATCTTGTAAGCTTAATGAAAATATCTCGTGTATTCTGTGATAATTACCCTTTAAAGAGAACACTGACACGCTACACTTTACACGCACAAGAAACATATACAAATACACGTACGAGGGGAGACCTGCAGACGGAATCCGCGTATGCGGAAGATAGAAATTGTACAGAAATTGGAAACACAGATAACAAAAAAATAGATGCGACTACAACATTACACCGATCCTAAACATAACAACAGTATTTTTCTTCTTTAAATACATTCCCATATTTCTATTCTCTGTAAACGTCCGAGGAGTCTTGTCGCGATAATAACGGAAGAAAAAGAAAGAAAGATATATATATATATATACATATATTACATATATACAGAGTGATTCAGACTCGTCTGCACTTCCTTTCATCTATTGATTCCGCGACCAATTCGCAGTTGATTTTTCCTTAGCGATAGTTTTATCCTTGTTATCCACAATTTCCTAATATTAAATACGTCTAAGCCTCAAATAAAAATACTGTGAAAGTAAAATTCGCTTCGAATTGAATAAAGATTAAGGCTCCGTCATCTCTACTGCTCGTTGAAATTCTTAGGCTTTTTACCATCTTACAGTTTAAAAACTTATCGCTGCCTTAACACTTTTCGTTAAGGAAAAATATTCGAAATTGATCGGAGAGTCCGTAGATGGGCGAAACCTGGAACACCCTGTGTACCGCATCGACAAATCGTAACTTTTCATCCGCGATATTATCAGCTGCAAGGAGATGCAAATGCGAAGATACAGGACGCAAAAGTATGTAGCGCAATAACGATAAAAATGCTTTTAGCTCCTACTAATTGAATCCAAATGAAAAAGAATCCAGGCGTTCGACAAACTTGAACAAAGATCTGAAAAAAATTACGTAATTTATGCTTAAACCATAGATAATTTTATGTTAGTCTTTCTTGAAATATATTTTTCATAATTTTATATCATTCTCAATTCTCTGAGTGATAGTTACAATTTTAAATAAATAAGTTTTTATGTTTGATATTTCGGTCGGAATAATTCAGAATCATCTTGGAAAATCAAAGGCAAGTTACCAGCAAATCAAGCCGTCGTTATTTTCCAATTTTCTAGCGTAAGAAAATTGTACAAAGAGTGAAATGTTTACTTCTCATTCGCATCAAACGGAAGTTCCCAAGTGATCGCCGCAAACTTTTGCGTCCAACCGACGAAAACATAGAAAATCACGATCGGAAATTCAAAGCAGACTCCAGATCGCTATAAACGAGCGAGATATAAATTTTTTTAGCAAGGAGAAGAGAAAAATCACATAACAAAAGGGAAATTAAGGAGAGAAAATAAAAAATATACACAACTGTTGACAATACTATGCTTGAAAATCGTATTGACACATATGTAATGTACCTAATAAATATATAAAAAACAAGACGGGATGTTTGTGTTTCGTAAGTAAAAGCGTATTAAGAGTAAACTCGTAATAGACGCGAGGAGGCACGATGAACTCACGCGGAACGCGTAACTTTCTGCGCGTATCATCTGCGTGATTTATTAGGTAATTACGACTAACGAGTGAAGAGAAGAAGTAAGCTTCGTCGTCTCACGGAAAGCGCCGTTATTGTCGAGAAAATTTTTCAAGCGAAGGAGAACGAAGCGAAAGAAAGAATTATAAAGACATAGGGAGAAAGAGATTTCGATGACACGTCGCCGCTATGCAGGCCGCGAGCGTGCAAGGTGACCCAAAAGCAATTGTATCCAAGAGTATGAAACACGCACATTCAACACAAAGAATACCTGCGTAGAATATCCCGAATATTCATCGATAAACGTTTTTTCGTTTGTTTACTCACACCGATCGCGTTGTTCTCCAGCGAACTGGATGCACATAAATATATATAACACCATGCATGAGACACAAAATATATACGCATGTGTACACATCGACACACACACACAAACACACACTGAAAAAAATTTCTGGTTGAAAATGGACGAATCAGAATGTTCTGGTTAAATTTATTAGAATTCTAGTTGAGATAACCGGAATTCTGGTTGATATATTTCTGGTAAAATCTACTAAGGGCCGATTGTTCC
Source organism: Mycetomoellerius zeteki (assembly GCF_001594055.1). Classification (NCBI taxonomy): domain Eukaryota; kingdom Metazoa; phylum Arthropoda; class Insecta; order Hymenoptera; family Formicidae; genus Mycetomoellerius; species Mycetomoellerius zeteki. Next base: position 3,407,096 of record NW_017255975.1, read on the forward strand.
ATCTTTTGATAAAGTTTACCTGTTAGGTAAATCTGACAATCCGCACACGTGATTGGATAATCTTGCTACTTACCTAACAGGTAAACTTTATCAAGAAGTTGAAACAATCACCCCCCTGAAATTCTTATTTTTATCAGAATAATTATATCAACCAGAATTCTAGTTGATTTAACCAGAAAATTCTGATTCGTCCGTTTTCCACCAGAATTACTGTTTAATCCAACCAGATCATATTTCTCAGTGCATACACGTGGGATAACGCTTGTGTGACTCCATATTCACACGATCGAATTAAGCTCCGAACGCACGCGCCGTCGTTGCGCTTCTCATCTCTGAAAACGGATCATTGTCATTATTACCATCATCATCGTAGCGAACGACGACCGCCCGATGAATACCAGTATTGTCCTCTATCGATTCGATATTCCGCCATACCGGACGGCGATTGTGCGGTTCGAGCAAGCGCGAGTTGCCTCTCGAAATCCTGACAATCCTGGTGACATCAATGCATAGTGAGATGCGGTTCACGGAGGAACGCATCAATCGCACCGTTCAACTAGATATAGAGATCCATATATACAGTATGACTTGCCTCGTTTTAAGGATATATCGTGCATCACATTCATTAATATCGTGCCGCACGTAGTTAGCGAATAAAAATTAAAGACACGTAAGTTTCTTCCTTGGGTTATAAAAAATTCTATTTCGTATACGTTGAAGAGTTATCGATTCTAACGATGATTCGTTAATCGTTTCGTGTTAATACTAAAGATCTAACTCGTCGTATGGCCAATATCGAGTCCGTATTCTGACGGCGCATTTAGCGTAAATATATTGTACAATCGTCTGAATTCGCGTCACGTTGACGTTAAAAAGGCGACCTGTATTAGACGAAATAAAATTAAAACTCGGACGATCGTATTTTCAAGCGCTAATTGTGCCGTGAGAACACGGTACCGCCTGTTTATTATTTATTATACATTTACGTATTCAATGAGTTCTTGCATATATTTAGAGAATAGTCGAGTGTATTCAAACGGAATTCGAAGAGAAGTGCGGTATAAAAGCGAGGAGACAGGGGATTTCAAATCCGATTAATTAGGTAATTATGGGGAAACATTATAGTCAAATGATGAGAGAGAAAAAGAAAAGAGAGATGATCGAGAGAGGGACCTATTAGAGTTATATCATCGTTAAATCATTGCACATGCATAAACACACACCACGTGCCATATCATCGCATTATATATCAGAGAGAGGGAGAGAAAGAAAGAGAGAGAGAGAGAGAGAGAGAGACAGAGTTTAAATGCTATTAATTTTAAGTCGTAGCTAGATATATGCGGTTGTATACATATGCGTAAATATATATACAGCGTGACGGAATCACGCGGGTGGAAATCCGGCACGTGTACAGCATTCGTTTGACTGTGATTCGTTACTGGTCTTTATTCGAGTAATACGACATTGATATATATATATATATATATGATACATATTAGGTGTGACAAGAAGGGGCGAATGAACGAATGGAGATGTAAGAGATAAAAAATTGTATATCATGGAATTTGGATAACTAGCGATATTCGTCTGGTAAAATTTTACCAGTTTACGTTAAATTTCAAAGTGAGAGGAATCACTAAAGACGATTGTCTCGAAAGAGTAGAAATAGTAATGCCTTTCTTGTTTATTCGCCTCTTCAAATGCGCGTAAGCGGACGTAATGTGACGAAATACAGTTCTTGCTGCTACTCGGATATCGACCGACACTTATTTACTCGCGATCATAATTATTTCGGCTCGGTCGGAGACTTCGTGGTTTCCGATTCGGTTAGACGAGGGGAAAGATCGTTAGTGCGAAAACCTTGGTCATTCAATCGTCATCGCCATCGTCATGATAAGCGAGTCACACTCGCGTCGACACGAAGCGTCTGTTCGCCGTTGCCCAACCGAAAATATCCCTTGTAATCTAATTTTTTTTTTCGCATCGACAGTACACACGCACGTGTAAGATATTATCGCATCTCGATCGTGTAATCACAGAATATATTGCACATACAATTGCACATATTATATACATATTTACAAGTGTGTATATACATTATATATACATATACATATATATACATATACATGGTCATGATCGCGATCCGTGTTGCTGTCTCATCCGCTCGATCGCAGTAAATCTGACTTATCACTTTCACTTTATCTTTCCTCGAGCGATATTTGAATCTATTCTAAAAACATATCTAAAACTCAGAGAAAACATACTTTTCCGCCCATTTTCACCATAAATAATATTTTAAGAGTCATATTAATATTATTATACAGGATGTCTCTCGTTCTCTAAGCGCGCTTCCTTAAACTGTAAATTTTTCTCAATCAATCTTAAGTCATCTTAGAAAGAATTAAAAATGAAGAGCTTTATGAAAATTTGAGAATCACAACAAAGATAATATTTCTGTTATGTGACATCATATTTTTCGGTTAATTTTAAGTGGATTTTATCCGGGATAGGATTTTAATTTAAAACTTATACGATACTGAATATTGAAAGGATGATGATATAAATTATGATATATTTATTGAGATAAAAATTTAAAATTAAGTAAGATTCTTTGGGCAAAGAGCATGCAGTTCGGAGAAATTACGCTTAAGGAAAGATATCTTGTGCAAATATACACAGACTGTTTATTATTGTATCATAAATTGTCTATATCAGCTTTATTACAAATACTACTTCGCTAAACATCTAAAAGGAAAGTGGGAAAGATCCCAAGGAGAAATCCCGAGACAGCCACGGAGCGGTGATTTTCCGAACGCCCATTATCCCATTGAAATTTTACCCCCTCCCCCCACTCCATAAAAATTCTAATGTTCTACACGTATTCGCCTTCATGTGTTACCATGAGCTTGTTCTTTTTAACTGAATTTCTTGTCTTTCCTCCTTTTTTTCTTCAACGTGAAGAGAAATGAAAGAAACATGAACTATCCAAGAAATTCAACTAAAAAACAGGCTCTAATCTGTTACGATTAGAGTTGCCAGATTTAATACCAACATATTCGAGACATGTCTGAGGCGATGATTGAAAAATGGATTATTAAAGTACTTGGACTATATATATATTTTCAATTAGTATCCCCACATAAACCACATGGACCTAACTGAAAATTTAACTCGAATACTTTAATAATCCATTTTTCAACCATCGTCTCAGACATATCCCAGGAATATCGGTAGACAACAAGATCTGGCAACCCTAGTTACAATACGCTACGCCGTGTTTTTTTTTTGTTTTCCTCTTTTGTTTTGCTCAAATATAAGTACGCAGGTAAAGGGCTTGAGCGAGAAGTACAGCGAATGAGAATATTCACACAGCCCAATCTTTTTCAGAACAATTTTGCATGAGAAAGAATTCTTCAAGAAAAAAAAAGAGACGAAATACATCTTACTTGCCATTTTTCATGTATACTCTTGTTGCTGCGTCGCGACGAAAAAAGAAACAGAAAAGTGGAACTAGAAGTATTCTGATCTTCTTGGGATAATTGTACATAAAAAAGAAAAATATTGTTGTGAAGTAATTCAGAATACATTTCGTTGACATTGTGTTAGTGTATTAAAAGTGACAGACGGAGACGGGCGTTGATTTTACAAAATTGATTGCGTTGCATCGTCGTATATACTTCCGCGTTGTAAATGTTTTTTAAAAAAATCACGTTGCCTATGGTAAAGTTGTTTGCATCGCGAGGAGGAATCGTAGCGGTTGCATTTTGCCCGAACTTTGATCTTCGAAAAATCTCGTCGATTTTCAAGAAATGATTCTATCAACGTCGTTCAATTCCCTGTAATAGCAAGTGATTGTTTATTTCTAGATTATAGCGTAATATGTAGAATAATATGTATAATGGGCGTAATTTAGTTAATTATAAGTGAAGCTGTTAAATCAGGTTGGTAGAATCGATCTGAAAATGCGAAGACGAGCTTGTACTTATATAAACGCTCGGACGATCCGATGTAGCCGCTATCGTGCCTCTCTAACGATTCTGTAAAGTATCGAAATTTTACGATTGACGTAAAATCCTAAGAAAAAAGTAAACGAGTCACACGTTCGATATGACAATTCTTAATTTCGCATTTCCCCACCCGTGGTCCGTTCGCACACTTCTCTCGTTCCTCGTTTTTGCGATCAATGTACCATATCCGAAGGGTGCTCTTAAAATGGAATAACGAAACGAAAAGTGAAAGTGAAACTTGCAATGTATTAAGACGGTGCGTACCGTTGAGCGAGGGGTAGAAAGGATGGCTTTCTTATTGGGATAAGCTGCCTCAGGGGAAGGTAATCCAGGGACTCTAATAAACTTATCCGAAAATACTTGCCTCTGAAGTTATTCCATATTCTGTCGCCGGGGCTGTGTCCATGATCCTCCTTCATTCCATCCTTTGTAATACTTTTCATGTAAAGCGATCAGATTATATTAAATTAAATTGAAATTTGCAAGCTGAAATATTTTAGAAATATTTTTAAAAAATACCGATTCTATTCCCACGTTAAGATGACATATTTTCGTAAATATTAAGTATTAAATATTTGTTTCTTCATAAATGAAATCACTTATATTTTCTGTTAACAAAACTTCTATCAACAAAAATTGAAAATTGATAAATATAATACATCCGATATTTCTCAAGAACACTTAAGTAAAAATAACTGTCATATAGCATTATGCTACATTATGCTCAAATCACAAATATTATAGGAAATTGATTTATTAAGCGACAATAAGTGTTTTTCATTTGATGACAAATTGACATAAGTATCTTTTATTTTTGTTTTTTATGGAATCCCAAGAAAGATACAATGTTTGTGTCAACTTGTGTCACTAAATGGGAAGCTCTCAAATATATAAAAATATGTAAAAAGGTCGTTTTATGTTTGCAGTCCTTTCATGATTTCCTTAAAGTGTAATTCAAAACACAAGTAATATTATTATAAATTAATATAACACTTATTTATTACTACATTTTCCCAAGGAAAAAACGCATACATATTCACTGTACAATTAAAGTTAATAAAGTTCCTCTAACGAATCCATTGGTCTTTAGGCGCAGTTATAAATTTCCTGCACTCCTCTGCAAATGCAATTTCTCTCTGTAATAATAAATAATAATCATAACATTTTTGGTTACATCAAAAGTACCTAAATAAATAATAAAACGATTTCATGTATAATAATTATTCTTCTAATGACGATCGATATTAATTTCAAACAAAATAATCAAGTTAAATGGTGTTTTCCAGTAAGAAGTACAGTGTAACAAAATGATCATTTTATCTTTGTTTAACATTGGTAAACAAGGATATAATGATTGAACCGCTTTTCAATTTCACACAATTGATACTGATTTACAAAATTACACGAGTATTTTATATTCAGATAATTACGTCATTGCTTGTCTACTTCGGTGACAAAATTATTGCATAACACAGGTTTTAAAGCCTCAATTTTTTTTTTAATTTGAATTAACAAGACTCAGTAAAGTACATAGTCTCGAGCTTGTGCAGATTGTAGGTAAAAACTTAATTGAATTTCACTTGTCAGAATGAAAAAGAACATGCACTAGGTTATGATGTCACAAATGAAAACGATCTAAGTTGTGGGAAAATGAAAAGCACTATCTCATCTGTGTCTCTTACTGAAAAGCATCTAAAATTAAATTGACTGCCGTTAAAAAATCTGACGTGAACTTAAGAACTTGAAATCACAACAATCGCAAAAGTTACCTTCACCAAATTTTTATCCGGTATTCTCGGATATGGACCAAATGGATCTCTCGCTCCCCACCACCAATCGGTGGCTATATAGACATTCATTTCCATTATCATTAATAAAGCCGTGACACCCATTAATGGCCGCAACATTTTCGAGCAAGTGTCGAAGAACCACAAGGTAACCAAATAATTTTGTTCGATCAAGATGTAACATGTAACGAGACAGCAGCCTCTTACGTCAAAACAACAGTGACACCAACAAAATTATGGTTTGTTCGAAAAATTCCTAGATGGCACACAGCTGGTCAATGAATTTTATGAAATTTGTCAAAATATACATTATGAAAAATTGCTCTCGTTCTCCGAATCATCGATTCATTCGACCGAAAATCAATTTTTCTAACATTTTTACGATTTTAATATCGAAACGTCGAATTCTATCAAAGTATCGGTGGCTAACTTCACGCTTCCCACTCGTAAAAGTAACCAGTCGCGCGTACCGAATAAACTCCGTAAATGTGCGTGTGTTTTGTTTTTTCTGCTTACAGGCCATCACAAAAATTTTAGTCGTAATCGTAAGGTCGCAAGCAGATCGACCAATCACAATCAAAATTACGATCTCGCGTTTTAAAACGCTCGATTGTGATTGGCCGATTTGCTTACGGCCTTACGATTCCGACTAAAATTTTTGTACGTGTGATGGCCTTTAATTATATTGTTATAAACACAGCATTTCAATGCTCGATGAAATAACCTAACGTGAATGAGCATTTTGTAGAAAGAGATCTCGAACTCTCTCTTGAATTGCCGTTATGAAGAGAGAAGAGTTATTAACGAATTTGATTGGATGGATTGGATGTGTATTATTAAAGCCGTCGTACACAAATTGATAAAAATATATGTTTATTAGTGTTCATTAGTACAAAAAAAGTGCAAGAGGCCGATTTTAAAGAGCTTAAATTGTTCTATGGATACATTTTTACTTTATCATTTTCATATAAATAAATCATTTTCCATTTGTTTATAATATTATTAACATTTTTCATCAACTCACCAATTTAAAAATTTTGTAAAAAAAAATTCATATTCCCACTTCAATTATTAAATAACTCCGAAAATTTTAAAATGGAATTCAAATGGACTGTATAGTTAAAAAATTCTAGTTTTTCATTTTGAAATTTTAATAATTACTTCATAATTGAAGTAAAATTTAAATTTTGAATTGATAATGAAAAATGTTAATAAAGATTGTAAACAAATGTGAAAATGATTTATTTATATGAAAATGATAAAATAAAAATAACCTATCCATAGAACAATTTAAGATCTTTAAAAAATCGGTCTCTTACACTTTTTTGTATAATGATTTCAACGATATAATAATTTAAATGTTTGCATGAGCGACGTTTTTCATGAATTTCTGCAACTTACAAGCGTGAATAACTTCACAAAAAAAATCTCAAATCTTTTTCGCGAAACACGTGTCTCATATTTTTATCTGTAGAATATATGTCAGTAAATTTAAAAAAAAAAAGAAAAATGACGATGTTTCAAAGGTGGACACGTTTCGGTCCGGACAAAGGTCCGGTTTGACGTAGAATGTCTCAAATACAAAAAACAGATTAAACCATGAAAACTTCAATAATACATCTTACTGTACTGTTAAGTACTGTATTTTATAAATCAAAATATTCGCACATTACTTTTACACAGAATAGGTTTGTTTGTTTGAAACTCAAAACTTTTACATTTAAGATGAGATAAATATATACTTGGGAGTTGAAGAGAAAGAAAGCGAAAGATATAGGGTGCTTTCCAGCAAGGACATAGTTAGACACTGTGTAACACAGTGAGTCGTTTCATCCTTGTTATTTGTCAACGTTAAACAAGGATGAAAGGACTCACTGTGTTACAGTGTCTGACTATGTCCTTGCTGGAAAGCACCCATTGAGTACAATAGATATTTTTGCATCTTGCTTTCTCTCTTTTCAGCGCCCAAATGTGCCGGTAATTATGAAAGTGTTTAAATAAAAAAAAAAATTACAATGTAATTATACATAACATAGGATAATTCATATATTTCGATTTTTTTAGTTAGACTACTTTTATAATTATATAAGCACACATATATATCTATCTCACTTAAAGTGCAAAAATTTTGGGGGATTTCAAGCAACGCGAACAGACCTAAAGTCTGCTTTCTGTGGCTGAACTAGTGTACACTTTTGTAACTTAAAGTAACGTAGGTATATGCTTGATATATATCGAAAGCGAGAAAGAGAATTGTAGCGCGGGAGCAGAAAACAGACCACTATTAGTGTACAACGGCTTTAAGATGCACTAGTGCGTCCAACCGGTCCAACCGAATTCGCTAAAAGTCCGCGCCGCGCCGACAGGTGGCGACAACTGTACGCGGCGCGTAACGGGAAAAGCCGGCAGGTAGTCGATCGTTGGCCGTCACCGCGTGAGGACGGCGAGGTCGTCCTTGGTTAGACTGTCGGATTATCCGGTTGCACGCGACGCAATTGGTCGACGGCTCTTCCACAAGCCCCGCCTACCAGGTGGCCGTTCGAAAGTGTGTAGTCGTGTTTCCTTGCGCCGAAACGACGGGCGCTGCTTCTCATCTATTCTACCGGACTTTCGGCGTTCAGTTTGCAGGAGGAAAAACCACGGGATGAGTCGCGTCGGTGCGATAATATGCGACGGTTGAGAAGGATCGGAGCAGGTGGGAAATCGCGAACGCGCTCGAGGGTGGTTCGCCGTTAAAACATCGTTCACGGGGTGCTACGCTGCGGCATCGTGCCCGGGGTGGGGGGGAACCTCAGCGATCCGCGAGTATAGTGTGTCGACAGTCGTGAGAGCGAAAGAGAAGGAGAGCAAAGAGCATACGGCAACTGTGCGGGAGAGGAGGAGGAGGAGGAGGTGGCGACGACGGTGGAGGTGATGGTTTGAGCGTGGCGAGAAGGAAAAACACGTTTCGCGAAAGAACTTCTCGTCGCGTCGAGAGTTCCGGCTGAAGATATCCGTCATCGGTTTTCGTCCCGCGGTGTTACGTTCCGCGCGCCGTACGGCGCGAATATCGCGCCGCGCGAAAATTCGTGCGTTCAACGAGGGGTGGTGAGAAAAGAGGCGAGAAGAAAAGAGGGAGGGGGAGAGAGAGAGAGAGAGAAAAGGGAGGCTGGAACACAGAAACGCGCGCGAGTGCCGAGAGATAGAGGAAGAGAGAAAAAGAAGAAGAGAGAGAGACACACACAGAGAGAGAAAGAGAGAGAGAGAGAGAACGCGCGTTATCGTCGTGCGCTGCTTCACGGCGTTGCTCGAGTAGCCAGACGAGCGGAGGACGTCAGCTGTGTGGTGCGCCGAGGGGACGGCGAGTCGTGCGCGCGGGTTGGAGCAAGACGGTGCGGCGCGAGCGAGCGAGCGAGCGAGACAGTGAGAAGCCGCACACGGCGAAATGGGAGACGAAGAAATGGCGCTGGTGCCAGATGTCCAGTATGGTTTGTCGTCGCACGGCAATTTCGACGAGCGGAAATCCCTGATATTCGTCAAGCTCACCGACTCGTCGCAACGTGCCATCCAGGAGTACCTCAAGATTAAGGTGAGTACGTTTTCTCGTTGTTCGTCGGCGTTTCTCGCCGTCCTAGGGAGGCTAGGATCGTCGCACTCGCGCGCGCGTGCGCGCGAGCTCGCCGCGCGCGTGTGCGTATATATGTGAGCGCGCGGTGCGCATACATACGTGTGTAAGTACGTGCGTGTGTGCGTGCGTGTCACCGCGAGAAACAGTGGCGGGTATGCGCGCGCGCGTGTTTGCGTACGTGTGTCGTAATATCGTGCCAAGGAGAGAGAATAAGAGTCTTGGCGAGAGACACCGATCGTGTCGTGTTGCTTGCTCGCCATATTTCGTGCGAAATTTCGTCGCGACGACGTCTTCCCGTCGCCGACGCCTGGGAAGACGTCTTCGACGGGCTCGGTTCTCCCTCCCCCCTCTCGGTAGCTTCTCCTCTCTTTAATTATTGCTCCGCTCCCTCCTCCATATGTCTCTCCCTCTCTCTTTCTCTTTCTCTCTCTCATCTCTGTCTCTCCTCGCAATCCGTTCTCCAAGATCACGTTCGAGAGAGGGCCACTTGATTCTTTACCGAACAGCTGCTCTCTCTTTCTCCTTTTCTTCCTCCCCTTTTTTCATCCGTTTCAAGAGGAATTTTCTCGAAGGCCGGTAAACTCCGAAAATTCGACACGCTTCCCTCCGTCTCGGTATGTGGTCGACCGTTTTCTTTGCGGCTTTGGAGTAACAGCGGCGCCGAGCGAGTTAAGCGAGCGAGTCGCGCGCGATGTCGACACGTCTACTGCTTTGACAACGGCAAATTACGTAATACGCGAGAGCGCGAGAACGAGACATGCCGAATCAAAAAAAGTCCACCCCGTACGCCTGTAACGCATCAGAGATGATACGAGAATCTCTTTTCCGAATTTCCCGAATACTCCTCGGACATAATCGCGAGGATCTTGCAAGGATCCACCACGAGAGCGTGAAAACAGATGAATCATCTCGTCGCGTAGCGTCACGTCACGTCGATGTCACGTCGCGTTGCAGATGGCGAGATTCCTGCAAGCTAATCTCCTGGACGCGCTCGTCTGCGAATTTTCCTACCATTTTTTATCCTCCCGTAATTCTCAATGACTGTTAAATGCCCGACGTGTCGGCGGTTCGGGCCGACCGGATCATCTGGGGCCTAAAAAAATTGTAACACGTGGTTTCTGTCTCTCGCTCTTTCTCTCTCTCTCTCTCCTTCTCTCTCTTATCTTGATTATGATGTACTCGCTGTTATGCTTTACCCTCTTGATGCGATAATTTGTTGACTAATTTGCGTTTAACAGGAGAGATAGTCTTTCGTTTCTTGAATGTCTCAACATCTCTTTTGAAAGTTGAGACCCTCATATTCGTTTGCCGATATATTATTTTCTTTCATCATTTTATTTTAAAAAAACATACTTTTTGCGGTTATAGTCTCTCTGTTCTAGTAATGTATTTTATATAATGTTTTTTTGACAAGGAGGAGACTTTATTTCGGAGCGCTTGAGGGGACTTTATTTCAGAGCCCAATAAATTCCGATTCAATCAATCAATTAATTGGTTTTTTGTTACAAATATTTTGCTGTGTTTTTCAGTCGTTATTATTTTTTCTTGTTACTGTTAATTTGATTTCTATTACTTATAATAAAATTTGCTTTATCAATTGTTGATTTGTTTGGCGCTTGAGAGGATGTTTTCCTAAAGCGTTCAATAAATGGCGATACCTGTCTCTTTTTCTCTGTTTGCCCTTTTTATTTTTACTTGGCGATTTTCTGACCGCGCGCGTTTTAAACCGAGGAATATACGCGGTCTAACGAGCATGAAGCGTTGTAAAGCGATTGCGAATTCTTACATCAGCTGATTCTAACCTCCCGGACGAGATTCGAAAGTAGAGGAGTCGTGGCACGGGTGGGGCGTGCCTTCGTCAAAATATCGTCGTTGAATGTGCGAGTGCCTTTATATCCCCGAGACCGCGAGATAGCGAGAAATTTCGTATGCAACCTCGCTGCTTCGGGTATCGTCGATATCTCGTCTTTTTGTTTTACTTTTATTACGTGACTTGTAATTCGCCTCTCGACTCGTATCGCGTTGTATACGTTGCGGCGACGTGCCGGTAAAGCAACCGGAAAACAATCTCGATGTAAAACAATTTCGCCGTCCGCTATTTTCAAACGGACAACCGAGGAAAAACGACACTTGATGCGAAGATCGACTTTTCGCATTATCGCGATGAATATTTATTTACGCGCTGCGAACCGATCGCGGAAAGTTCCGTCGTAGAATAGATTCTGCGGGTTTTAGAAGCCGTGCGTTCCCTCAAACTCGTTTAAGTAATGAGATTTTAATGTTCCTATAATATCCCTACCAGCTCCGTTTCGGATCATTGAATCACTAACTACTTCGATACAATAATGATAACAATTGACGTCACGTCTAAAATTAACAGATAGCAAAGCGACTTTAACATTTCATCTGCATCTATTTATCTCAGTTAATATTAAACATCTATTTTAATTAATATTAAACATCTACGGAAAGATAACCGAGAACTTGAAGTCATCATGTCGAAATAGATGTCTATTTTCCTTAATCCATAATACATCGACGATATTGAGAATTATCTCCTTAAGATGTAATAAATTGTTCTGATAAATGGTACATCAAACAGAATTAAACATGTGAAGCATCTTCATGAACCGAGATTTTCCCGCTCCGACATTCTGTCTGCCAGTAGCGACCGAACATTATTTGAATGAACAGTCCTACGAAGAGTTTAAAAGTGCGACAAACGAGAGACAGAGAGAGAGAGAGAGAGAGAGAGAGAGAGAGAGAGAGAAAGGCCGTTTAAAAAAGCGCAACAAGGTTCAATCCCTTATGCTCCCAAGGGCCGGTTCGGCTTGCTGCTGTGTCGGCTGTATCCCATAAGAAAAGGGGCGTTCCCCCTCAAGAAGTACAGCTGTTCCTCGAAACTCGAATAACCCGAACCAAAAGAACCGGGCTGTATAACGACCGCTTGTATGTATTTTATAAGCGGAGAGAAAATCCATCTCTCTCCCTTTTTACTTTCTTTTATTACCCATCTTGTTAATCTGAAGGCTAAACGGAGTGTCATGGCTCGAATTGTTATTCAGATTAAAGAAATAGAATGAAAACATTATATTGAATGAGTGATTTGATCGATACTGTAAACGTATCCTCTGTTTACATTTATTTATTTAATTTATCTAAAAAGAATTCATAGAATGTACATCGAATTCTAGAATGTATACGGAATTCTCTAAAGTTATTGCGCTATTAATATTTTTATCGAGTTTATTTTTGTATATATATTTTATCAAGGCCTTTACTTGTAACTTAAATATTTTACCTTTTCTTTTTTAAGATATCTTGTACACTGAAAAAGTAATATTTCAGCATTATTTTTATTGAAAATAATTTTGTTATTTCACACATAACATTATTAATGAAATAACCTACAAAAAATTTTATAGTTCGAGATTTTTAGAGGAAGTTTCTTGGACAAGTTTTTCATTTTTAGCCTAAAAAGGAAACGTTCTAAAAGGAAATTTCTTTGAAAACATTAATCACTTAAAATACCTACTTTAAGAAAGCTATTTCCAAAAGAAATAGCTGAAAAGAAAAACTGGGCTATTGTAACGATTAGAGAATCGGTACAATATCGTCCATTGTAATGATTTTGCCTGACGTTTTTATCTGACCCTTTCTTCTCTTTCTGTACAGTTTTTCCCCTTTTTCTGCCTGTCTCCAATGTTTACTTTTCGTTGTATTTAAATGACTATTTCTATGCTAGTAGCGATTTAAATTTCAACCTTTTGTGTAAAGAGATTTTCCTAAAACTGAAAATGCTGTGGAACTCCTTAAAAATCTTCCAAATTATAAAACCTTTTTCGACGGTTTCCTTTTCCTCTCCGTTTGTCTGTGTTTTTTCATAATTAAACGATTTTCACAACAACCACATTACGTTGTTTTCATCGTGCACAACAAAAAAAATGACAAAATTTTATAGACAAGAAACGCTCGAATGATTACGGTAGTAAATAGGAATCAGGTTATCGCGAGATTATAAGGTCAATGTAGATTTGAACGATACGTAAATTTATTATAAAAATAAATCACGATTCAAATATTCGCGTGTGTTTGTTTTGCATCAAAGTTTTTTAGAATCTCCGTTTTTTTTCCCTTTTTTATCTCTCTCTTGTACGCACAAAAATACTCAGCACTGCTGGGAGACATAGAACGCAGCGAATGGAAAGTCGAGTGATATTAACGTGCAAGATGCATTCCTCGTCCATAAAGTATACATCGGCGTCGTTAAAGTAGTCTCGATAGAAAGAGAGAAAAAAAAGGAGCGTGTGTCTCATCTCGTAATCGCACTATTAAATTGGCGACTTACATACGCCAAATGCCTCCAATTTACGCTTGGTATAGAATAAATTATGCGAGGTGAAAGTGAATGCCGTCTGTGCAAAGTCGTACTTGGGGTTTTGGACGGGAGAGAGGGAGGTACGCTTCAAAAAGCAAAGCCGATCGTTGAAAACCTTGAAAGAGTCCAACTGATCTCGTAATCCCTCTGATGCTGATTAGGATTTGCTCGCTGTATAATATATTTAACAAATAATATATTTTACAAATATATAAAATATTTGTAAAAACACAGGTGATTGCGTGTCGTAAACATTATTCGTAAACAGATTCGTAAAAGAGACGTAACGTAAAAGAGAAAAGATGTCATTTTAAATTTCACTCGTGTTTAATTTCGGAATGTTTCTTTCCATGAAAGCCCGAAATAGTAAATCAATATTTCCGTGGCAGTCCGTCTTGCATTATGAGACGTCTCTCACATTTAGAGAAATTGAAAAAGAGAGAGAGGATTTTTTAAAAAAACTATATTTATCACTAATCTAAATATTTATATTATCAAATTATATTGTTACAAAATATATTAACGGTAAGTATCGATTAATCCATTAGCTAATCTTTACTTAATTTCTGATCCATCGACAGATCAACGGTAGTTTATTTGATCAAAAGCTATTGAATGCAGTGCGAAAGAGCTTCTGCAATCACTATATAACTCTCTTATCGTGATCGTATTATTTTACGATTGATAGACTTTTATCTCTCGGTAATAAAGCGTTCAAATTACGCACGCGCTAATACAATTGCATCGTTCGTAGCAAGGTGTCACGAAAAACATGTTCGCGACTAAGGTGATAGTATTGGTTCTCTTTCAAGGTCGCGCATATCGCGTATCACATTGCCTAGTGCCTAATGAATTGACAAGGAAAAGACTTGAGTGAGCGAACCGCGAACGTAATTCATTCACGTGTCAATTAGTAGTGATGATTAACGCTACTACAACTGTACGATTGTGTCACGTAAATGCCATTGTGCTATACACCTTCCGAGCGGAAACGCACGTACGCACTGACGGCGTCTAATGACATATTTTAATGACAATAAGATTACCTTGCTAACATTAGTTATCGTCGCACGTGAATGAGAATTAGTTAATCAAGGAGAAACTAATATTTTTTTGCTCGCGATCTTACATTGGAAAATTTGTGTTAAATTTAACACATTTTACATGTCCCAAACGGTTCACTTAAATTTATCTGTTAATTTAACGCAAGATGAGTATGAGAGAAGATAACACAAATATTATTTATATATAAACACAGTTATAGATACAGATAGTTTATAAGCAAACCGTGGAAGCATATTTTTTTGGTAATATTTATGATATGTTAAATGACCCTGATAGAAATCTATGCAGTTTTCCCAGACATCTATCCAGTTACTATCTAATATTACTGTAATCTCATTAGTTGTATCAATACTGAGTAGGAAATGGACAAGAACTTGATAGAGTTTTATTCAGAGAATTTTATTCATTGAAGCAGTTTTCCTGATAAAAATTTGTGCAATTTGCGTAGACACTGCCCACAGTTATTGTCTAGTTATTAATAGATTAAATTATACTAGTTAAAATAATACGTAGAAACTGGACAAAAACTGAGTAAAGTTTTATTGAGTTTCTTATACAACATTTGGGCTGATTGTTTCCAAGATATTGTAATATATTAATTCAGTTGATAATGCACGCATCATATGATAAAAGTTAGGTGTATAAAAGTTAAAAGTGTTAAAAGAGAGTATATATTAAAAGATTTTAAAACTGTGTAAAGTTTAATGAGTGAACGCGTAAAAAAACATAGGAAAAAGAAGAGAAAATAAGGATTTTTGGAAATAAGAGCAAAATTTGTGACAGAAATGACAACTACAGTTAGGGTTAAAAGTAAGCAAAAGACAAGTAAGGTATATATTAAGGTTATAAGAGTCATAGTGCAGAAAATCTTTGGTCTATAATATATATTATATTATGCTATTTTTAGTACAAAATATATTATGCACAAAAGATTTCCTGTATTATGACTCTCATAACCTTAAAATTTTACAATTAGCAAGCATGCACAAAATATGAAATATTACTAGTCCAATAAAACTGTCCATTTCATGAGCAGTTGGCTCGCTTATTAATCAACTTAATAAATATTATTGTTGTGTTTCTATTCAGTAAATGGATTCAGTTTTACGCAACTTTTGTACGCAGCAACTGCATGCAAGGCGTTACATCCTGATTGGAATCCTAAGTAGTTTTCCTTCTCAGTTACTAAACAGCAATTGGTGTAACTACTTAGTAACTGCTAAAAAAATGCATGAAATTTCTACCAGGGTAATACATATTTTATTTATTCATCTTAAATCGAACTTACTCATAAATTGTGTTATTTTGACACTAAGAGATATTGAATGTCAATTTAACACGAACTATAATAATTTTACCCGTAATCACATATATATATATATATATATATATGATATATTAGTCGAATATGTTGAGAAATTCAATACAAAACAAGGACTTGAGCGAATCGTTTCCAAGATAAATACGAAATGCTTTTTACTATGTATGTAAGCGAAATTGTTTTTTTTTTTTCATGTGATACTGATAATACTCGTATTAGATAATAAGCAAAGTAACGGCGGTATCTTTTTGTTTCGGCTAGATTTATCTCGATTGCAATATATGAGTTCCTTTTCCGAGAAAAGTGCGTGCGGTTTCTCGTTGATTCTCTAACGGTTTTACGATCTCGACACGGTAATGTTATCCGAGTGCCGAATGGATACACCTCCCGGAAACGTTCCCGATCGAGAGCGTAGTTGCGCTTTCGACCCGAAGTGATCGAGTATACCCGGGGTATCCTTTTCACCGGCAACGAATTTCGATGAGAATGGTGAAATCGACGGCCGTTTTGCCGTCACGAGAGCGTAATTCGTGCTGCTTAAAGCGATTCGTTATTGGATGATGCGAATAATCCGCGACGATCGATGATGAGTCCGCCTCATAAAACCGTTGGTGCGAGCGTGAATTGATTTGTAGAGTTTCCCGGAGAAGCATCATTACGAATTCATGTATCGAGTATAGACTTCGCCGGGAGTCATGGCAACGCGGAATTATCCCAGCAACATTACGGCACTAGGTTTACGCGTAAACCGTCGTAGTATTGTGCCAGTCCGAGACTTCCAAACGATAAAACTGCGTAAAAGCATCGTAAAAAGATGCAACCGTTACGACAATGGCTTTTATGGGCTTAAAGATGTAGTTTGCAGTGAACTTTACTCTCGAAGAGAAAATCTTAACATTTCGATCTTTTGTGGACGTAAAGCTCCTCATAAATATAAATACAAAGCCGAAGGTTATCCCTTATTCCCTTTCAACAGAATGACTAATGACTATATTATGACCAATGAAATTCTAGAATTAATCATGATGTGACCGTTATTTGCTAATTCAAATTTGAGTTTATTTTGGTACAAGGACATAAACTCACGATATTATATTAAAATGAATTGCGGGGAAAAATAAGTAGAAGTTATTTCGCGTATTTCTCGCAATTAAGTCGCTATAGGTTGGACCGAAGTTCGGAAATTCCTATCTAAAAATTTAGTTACAAATCGGAAAATAATTTTGTTGGACTATCAAAACCCTGGTGGAAATCTCCTCATAATGGATTTGGAACGGGTATATATCCATTTTAGATGGCATATACCCATGGGTCATGAGCATTTTTGGAACTATCTATGAGGAGATATTCACTAGGGAATTATTAGGGCTTTCGAGTATAATGAACAATTATACTGCAAAAAGTTTTAATATTTTAGCAACCTGAAAATAAAATTTATTGTATTTTAATACATATTTCTTTGAATAGTACAAAGTAAACTTACAATAAATATTTATTCAATAAAAAAAATTATAGTTGAATCAAATAAATAATGTAAACATTTAGTAAATATTTACTTAGAACTATTAAAACAAATATTTATTAAAATTTAGTTTTGTTTTCATTGTAGCTAAAATCTTTGGATACTTCAGTATAACCGTTCTTTCCGTGTACTAATTATGCTTCTTCGCATCGAACCGAGGAATTTTTTCGCACACATGATTCACGGAGCAGGAGCGTCCGGAATCTAGACTTTTACGGTCGTGATAGAGCTATCTTTTTCATCCCCGTTCTCCCGCTGTTATATCCGACTCTTCGACTTCCTTCAAACGTCCGCCTCATCGTCGACTGCCTCTTCCGCTTTTCCTTTTCGTCGCGCTATACACGAAGAAAGCGGCGCAGCGATTCCAGGCCAATAATTACCGTGCACGCTCGGGTGGTCTCCGCGGCTCTCGACGATCCCGCGGATATGACACATAAAAGCGGCCGATCGTGCCCCTGTATAACGTATACCACCCTCGCGTCGCCGGTCCCTTTCATCATCAAGTACATACTACACGTGCTTTGTAGAAGCACGTATATAATCTCGCCGCAACATATTTCAAGTGAAATCCGAAGTCCGCTGCACAAATTACGCGACTTCGCCAAGACGAGGTACTGGTTCGTTGCAGAGAGATTCCAGTATGCGTTCAAAAAAAAAAGAGAGATGCCGAGAGGAGCTTGGTTTTTCATTTTCTGATTAACTTTTGTCGCTTAGACTTAATAACCTCACTCAACCTGGTACTAATGTAAACATTTTTAGTTATAATTAAATCACTGTACTGATAGTTTTTCAGTGGTAAATTTAAAAGTTATTCGTTATTAGGTAAATTATTAGTTTAGTGATTAACCATAGTTAGAAAAATATTTTTACATTATCAAGTTAAGTCTAATACTACAAGTTAACCAGACACTAAAAAATCGGGCCTGAGAGTTTTTGAATTTCGTGGATATTGAAAATTATTATCTATTTATTTGAGGAAAATACTCTATAAAGAAAACATTATACAATTTAAAACGTAAAGCATTACTTTTTAGTTACACAATGCAAGAATATGTATTTTCAAGTAAATTATTCTATTCAAATATTTTTTAAGTGTTTCGAAGATAAACATTCTTTAGACGGAATAAATCTTTAGTGGCTTCTTCTTTTTTTTCCTCCTTCCCTCCGTTACTTCATCTCTCGTACAAGCGGTTCATCTGTTGAGAATTGATGAGAAAGTAATGCAATTGAAACTCCATCGACCCACTGCCTCTGCGCGTGTAAAAAGATTTTCGCCCGAGTATTTCCTCCGAGCTTACTTTGTGGTATCAGAAGATTACTGCTTAACACTTACGAAATTGGTATACGAATTTTATAGGCGACTCAGGTCAGATTTCGCTTCACGTTCAGTCTATTAACGTATCATTTAAATGGCACTTCGAATCATAAAATACCCGGACGATTTTATATACATATGCGCGAGTGTAGGCTTGCCGTCCGAGATGGAGATCGGTGCCGGATCGGTTAGAACGGATTGGAAAAGGTTAATATCGTACAGTAGAAAACGCGACGCGCGCGAATGCCAGAGTTGGTTGCCGGCCGCGAGTTCTACGGCGAGGTCTCGAGATTGCGATAAAAAGATCGGTGAAGGGAGAGTGATGTGATTCCTATGTCGGTGTGCAGTGTTCCGTGCGGTTATCTAGTGGGCAAAGGCTTTCTCCGAGGAAGGCCTTTGAGAGACGTCCTTTCTCTCTAAGGACGTCGGGGGGATGCTGGAAGAGTTCGTCTCAAGGCCGTTGCTCTTGTACAAGAAATTAACGTTACATACTTATTTTCTTTTTTTCGAACTGCGAAATCGGATCGCGCCTTTGCGCTTTTCGAACTTTTACGAGATAATCGCGAATCCAGATTGATATATAATTTAATAAGAAAATCCTTTCGGTTCAATCTGGTCGCGTTGGGTGATCATTATTAAAATCTCTTTAAGCGCGGTACCGGATGTTGCTGTGTAATTACCGTAGGAAGTCTTTCTAACGCTGATATTTAAGTAGCAAAAAATGGCATCGCGCAGATTAACGCTCGGGTAAATAAATATACCATTACTTGTGTGCTATGCTTTTAATATGAAGTACAAACCGTTAATTTCTTATACATTTTATCGTACATTCTTTACATTTTTTTTTGTGTATTTTAGTAGCGTTATAAACGCTAATAATACGAAAGAAAAAGATTATTAGAAAGAAAGCTATTAAGTATATATTGAACAAAAGTGTAACACAATATCGCTGTTCGATTATACACTCTTCTAATTACCGATAATTACGTATCCGCCCTAACTGGCACAGGCGCTTGTCGCGAAAGTTTTTATATTTTGTCGCCTCAAAGCATATCGCGCTGACAACGCGGGTTTAAAAAAGGGACTCTCTCGGCTAATCGTTCACGGGGATTTCCTGACGTTTTACCATAATACCATATAGGGGCTTCCCCTGTTTGAGGTGCGTTGAAAAATTCTCGCCTCTTCACCTCGCGGCTCGTTTCATCGAGGTAATTTACATTGTCCGACCCTCTATATATGCTCGCAATTAAAATGTCCTTCTAAAGGGATATATTTTGAAACGTTTCAACGAGCCGCAATGAAAGACAATGCAAAGCAGTGTTACGCCCGGTGTAGTTACGAGCACAAAATATCTCTCTCTCTCTCTCTCTCACGGAAATGCCTTCCGGGACAAAGAAAACGGCTTGTTAAATCCTTATGTAAATGCATTTCTAAATAAGATGTGATCTTTCTCAAACGCTCGCTCGTCAAAACCGCGTGCGTTTTTATCGCGCATTGTCGCCTAAATTCGCAGAAATATTAATGCCACCGGCGATGAAACAATGGCGGAATCGTAGAAATTAATCACGAAAGTATTCCGGCAGGCGGGTACACCTAGCGCGCGATCTGACGTGGAACATAACACAGCTGCTATTGATACGCGCTTCCGGCTTTCATTAAAAACAGGTCGAATAGTCACTCTGAGAAATTTCTTCAGGATGATTTGCTCGTTACGCATGTGGCTACATTGAGAGAAAAGTTCATTGCCGGATTCACCGCGATTTCATACTTGCCGCATTTGCGCACGATTGGGTTGTAATCTGCAGTCGAGAATATAAAATTATGTCTCTACACTGAAAGAAAAGATTGGCTGTTGCAGCAAATTAGATGGTAAAATATGGCATAGCGTTTTTAATTGGCTGCAACAGCCAATTTTTGGTTGCGTTAGCCTATCCGCAATGTCAGTACAGGATTTCGATTGTCTAACGAAACCAAAAATTGGTTGCTGCAACCAATTAAAAATGCTAGGCCATATTTTACCATTTAATTTGCTGCAGCAGCCAATCTTTTCTTTCTGTGTAGCGGAGTAAAAACCGTATCGAATGTCCAGGCTGCGTATCCTATTGTCATCGTCAGATTTTAAAATCTCCTATTAAAATTATCAAGACTTTAAATTTCCATGATCTTGATATTTTTTCAAGCTGTGAATCGCTGATTAGATTCATATAATTTCTCTTACTTGATTCTTGAGAATATAAAACTGCTGCAACGCTCTGGTATCATAACATTATTTATGTCGTAATATCATTTGTATTGCAAGCAAAGAATTTGACAGTAGATATCAATATTAACAATACACTGTTAAATCTATAGTGTCAAATTTAACTTAACGTGAGTCGCCACTGCTCCTACTAAATATATCATTATTTTTTACCAAAATATATATTATATATTTTGATTTCGATAGTTAAATTTGACACTATATCAATTAAATATATAATATAAATATATAAAATAATTAAAATTGACACTGTGTCAATTTGATATTATGTAATATCAAATTGACACTGTATAGTATCAAATATAACTATTGTTTTAGTATAAAATAACGATATCATTAAGTAGGAGCAGTGGCGACTCACGTTAAATTATAGATTTAACAGTATACATTGAACGATATACACCGTACAAGAATATGATACTATCCATCTTGCCATTGGGCCTTTTCTGATATCGTACATTACAATGTTTTTTCCACGACATTATCTCTCCGATAACGTCAGATAATGCGGCGGGAGGGGTTCTCTTACAAAAGAGATATGAATACGTATCTAATGTTATATTAAGCGTTCTACGGAATTTAGATAAGTTGCTTCCGTTGAAAATCTCGATATTCAATATTTTTAAATCAATTTAAATTAATTATGAAACACACATCCGAGGATATGTAATGTTCATCATAATATGATATTTATAATCCTGACAGAAATGAAAAGATGTTAGGTACAGTGTCATTAATGCATAAAACTATGCATTAGTGCAAAAATATATATTCTTATTAATTAAACATCTTTGTCTGTTGATCATTGGACATGGGTTTTTGTAAAATGACCATTTTTATGACCTTGAGAATAATTCAGAAAGAACCACAACTATATGTTCCCTCTTCCCAGTTTTAATAAGCTTTAAAATACTGACAAAAATAAAACGTGTTTTAAGTGCTTTCTTTGTATGTTAAGAGGATTAGATCCTCCTTTTACAAAAATCGGTTTTTTCTTTCTGCATGGAAAGAACGATTTTGCTGAAGTTGTAGTTAAAAATTTAGCTAGATACAGATTCGAAAATAATTTAGTTGGATCATCAAAATAATTACGCAGACTACAAAAGTTTTAACATTTTAATAATAGGTTTGAACGTCCTTTATAATGAGAGTGAAGCTGGCAGCCAGACTTAGCAGCCAGAACGCTCCAACCAGGGCCGAATAACCTTCAGTTATATAAACGTGCTTTCCATATGAGTGAATCTTATGTAAATCATCAAAAATATAAAAAAATGTATTAAATAAACATTCAAAATGGTTTCAAGAGTATCTTATAATAATGAAATTTTTTAAAAAATTTATTTTTAAATAAAAAATAATTTACCAAAAGTTTTTAATAAATTTTGTATTAAATATTTTTTTATTGTAAAATACTCTTGAAACTACTCAACACTTTATTTAAAATATTTTTTTCATATTGTTGACGGTTTAAACAATATTTACGGAAAAACGATTTTTTTTTTTTTAGGAAGAGTTTTTTTTCTTCTTTAATATGCGAGAAAAGTGTCAAATAAAAATACATGTCTCTTATTTATATTTCAACATATCCAAAGTTTAAAATCAAAGAGAAGCGCTTGATTGTTCGTTCCTTTGTTTCAATAATTCTGTGTAAAAGATCGTTTAATTTACTGTGTTAATCGCGAATTCGCGATATAGAAGTGCTATGCGCATTCATTGTCGTTCGATTTCGTCTCGAATTCCATCATCAACTCGCAAGAACAATCGAGTTTGCTGTGTCGAGGATGCGGGTATTAAAATTTTCGGAATTACAAGAATTTCTACGCTCGCTACTTCTTAGCTCTCTTTTCGAACCGTTTATAACAACAGTGTTAGATTTTTATTTCTCGCATACTCGTCGCCATTCGGAAACGCGTCGCAGGAACAATCACCGATCTTGCGATCGTCATCGCAAATTAATTTCATCCTTGGTACCGCCATCAAATTAAGTCGCGGCCGATTGTAATGTATTCAGCGGACGCAATCGTGATTTTATCTCGGTATATAAAGCTGTTGTAAGCGTTCGAAACGAGTATTCGCCTTTTGCAATATGTGGCTCGTTGGTGAAGGAAAGTTGGCGATAAAAAAAATAATTAAAACACTCGACCACAGAAAGACTATATTAAGATTATATTAAAGCATATATAATATATATATTAATCTTTGTTCTACTGCCTTCTAGATTGCCTATTTTTTAACAATACACACACGGAAAAAATAATTTTGCTAAAGTATCTAAAAATTTAGCGAAAAGTACTACTAGAACTGTCATTTTTTTCATATTAAGAGACTACCGTGCTAACTTCACAGATCCATATAAAGAGGGATCTGAAGTTAGCACGATATTCTCTTAATATTGTATAAAAAAAAATAATGAAAGTTCCAATAACACTTTATAGATATAGTGTTCTGCAGTTCTTTATAAAAATAAAAAAGTTCAAAATTTTTTATACTAAAAAATAAAAATTGAAAATATAAATGCTAACTTCATAGATCCCAATAAAATTATTTTCAGATTCTGTATCTATATAGCTAAATTTTTAGATACCGGTATGACCATTGCGAAATGTTTAAGAGGTGTGACCATGAAAGATTAAGAAAATATCGTGCTAACTTCACAGATCCATTTTATCGGACCATTAATATTATTATAGAGGACGCTCGAATTGATTGCTGTACGTTAAAATTTTTTGCAGCATCATGCTTGAAATTCCTGCGTAATTATTTTGATAGTGCAAAATTACTTTCAGATCTAACTAAATTTGTAATTCAGCGAAACAATTCTTTCTCTACATACTTTGTGCGCAGTGAAATTGATTTAATTCATTTCTTAATCAACTCGATTTTGAGCGGTAGTTTTTTCCAACAATCTGTCTAATAAATAGTACGAACATTTGCAAATATTTTCTTGACAAAATCGACTGCCAATTTAATCTCTCAATGCTAAGGCATTCGTACGATATTGTCGAAATTATCCGATTCTAACCTCCTAACCCCGATTCTTCTGGCTTCTCCGATGGCACGAAATGGCTCGGCGGCCTCAAGCCTGCGGCATCGCGTGCCTCGCAGAATGCGCCGTTTAGACGAACGTCGTAATGTTAATGAATTCGTGATGGTGGACGGCAGCGACAATGATGAATGCGGCGACGCGTGCGGCTGCGCGAGATCCTATCTGCATTTTCTCAGCTACATACGCACAAGGAGTCTGCATACTAAAGTTAATAATGCGTCCGCGGGGATCTCGTGAGCGACAAACTTAAGCTTGAGATTTGCAGAATTTCTCCTCTCGACGGCATTTTTCATTAATTCGCACTACATAAATCAAATGGCTAAAATATGATGGATCAATTATAAGTGATAGTCATATCGCGCCACTCTCATTGGAGGCTCTCTAGATCTGATTCGCAGAAGGTAGTCATCGTGTGTATTTGTACCAGATTGCAAATGGCTCTGATAAATATATCAGAGCCATAAATATGTTATAAATCTATCGCGTATCATCGATTTTTAGAACGTCGACTTTCCTCCATGTTGAACTTTCTTTTCAAAAGCTAGCCTTGATTTCGCGAGAACGTAACATCTGATCTTTCGCAAAGTGTGTTTCATCGCCTCAAATATTTTAATTCCATTTATTTCGTTTTCGTACGAAAAGGCGAATCTCCGTGTTGAAAACTCAGCCGATTCCTATGACTCAACCCAGACAACACAAAGTCTAAAATTAAGACATAAGAAGTCTTTAAGACGTCTTTTAGACGTCAAAGGCGTCTTATGTTTCAATTTTGGATACTTTGTGTCGTCTGGGAAGTTAAACGCAAGATTTTTTCGTCAATGTCAATTCCGTTTTTTTAAATTGTTATTTTAATAGTGTTAATTGCCTACAGAACTCTATAAAAATCATTATACAGCTCTGTTTGAAATTAGAATTCTAATCAGAACTCTCGAGAACTAAAGTAGGGGTGCTAACTTTACATGTCTTCGAGTCGAGGAACAAATTTAGCGAATTTCAGGACTCCGCATTTCCGATTTGACGAAAAATTGCGTCGTTCCTTGTTTCTCCGTCTAATTTACGGCACTCCTTTCACTCTGTTCTCCTGAGACGCCGATCGCGATCACCCGTGCGTGCACGCAACACGCACACCAGAGGCCGGTGTACGATGCGAATCGTTTTGGTGTTACGTACCCCGGCGCCGTCGTCGTACACAGTTGCGAAACGCCACCGTGGCGTGACGAATTACAAGGTGCCGGTTGCGAGGTGACATTTCTATCCGCCTACGAGTTTCTGGCGCGAGCACTCGATTTCGATACAATTCGCGTCATCGATCGGCACAATACGGCCGAGTGTCGCATAAATCGTGGTTTAATTCGTGCGGAAACAGAGCATATCTATTTTCCTTTATAGCTATCGCGGACGAGTGGGCAGAATACTTTTTCTATTTACTTTCCAATTAAAGGCTGCTATTTATAGTCCGCCCTCTTATTTTGAGACGTCTGAAGTAATGTTTTAATATGCAAATACGGCTCTGTGATTAATTTATTCACATCTTGAAAATATACTTAAGACCGTTTTATAAATATAACAACTGACTATGAATAGCCACCAAAGACACAGACACGCTTTATAAAGGAAAAATTATATTATTCATCACACAACTTTTCTATTATTATTATATTTCATTATAATATTGATATATTTATCACCCTCGAATAATAATATCATTAACCAACAATACGGAGTATTTAAAGGCACCATCGATATGTTGATTATGAATTTTGGTGGATAAATTTAAATTTTTTAAAAGATATCTAATTGTAAGTAAAATACAATCTCTCTTCTCTCTCTGACTTATAATGATAAAAATAATTTTTTTCAAGATTTTGACTGTTTATACATTATCATGTCAGATCTCAGATGATATCGATTGAATTAAATAATTTCAACGGATAATGTCTTCAAATTTGATGTACATACATTGTAACGTATACGCAGGGAGTTGATCTGAAGGAGTAATTCCATGTTACCAGCGAAGAATTAATATTCCTTGGTTGCGACGAAACATGCTTATCTTCGCCAGCGAAGAATTAATATTCCTTGGTTGCGAAATATGTAGAATACGATTTTAGTCTACGCGTCTATTTACCATAAAGCGAATATGCTATTCACTCTTCCTAAGAGTATTCTCTTATATGGGAATCCATTGTCTCTTAGCGTCATCCTACAAAGTTCTTGTGTGATCGTGTGCTATCCACTTGTTCTCAGATTTAACCGGCGCGGCGTCGTGCAACCTCTAACTTCTACCCCGCTGCGTGTTTTGGCTTTGTAAGGAGATACCGTTCTCATTCACTCAGCCGCGTACGGTTACTCGACGCGAGAAGGATAGCGTGCATCCGGCGCCGTGTATTTTCCGGTCGCCGTTTTCGTTCCCCGCCGCCGCCGTCGTCTCTCACTCGGCGGTGTGTAAACACGATTTGCATGTATGAATCGCGGTGAATAGCAGCGGCCGTACACCGTGCGTACGAGAGGAGGAGAGGCTTCTTTCCTGCATCGAACTACTACCGCTGCCGACCGTCACCGAAGCTCTCTGTCAATATCGACGTAGCTTCCGGGCCGTAACCGCCGGCACGCCGCGATTCTATTCGAAGTCCTCGAGTCACTTGACAACGTGTCCGGTTACTATCAGGAGTGACTCCGTCTTTACCGTCTCTCATCTATAGAAACTACCAAGTCTCCGAAACTGTCGAGTTTCTATGAATCGATAACGCATTCTCTCCTGTCGCCTGTCATTTTTGTTAAAATTTGATTAAACTTTGCTACTAAATAGAATAGTTTACAACAATTCTTAAAAAATGTGTAATCGTACATTAGTTTTTCAATACAATTTTATTAGTCTTAGATTAGTGATAGAACTTCCTAAAAATTTTTTTATTTTGCATTAATTATTCTCTTTATGAGATAGAGGAATATAAAAATAATGAGAACTAGTAAGACTTTCTGGGCAATATACTTTATTTTCCTTTCAGAATAAGGTTTTAAAGAAAACTACACCTGGATTGGCAACTCCACATAACTACTTAAAAGGTTAAAACTAGTGGCATAGAACAACGTAAACGGAACAACATTTTTTATTTGCTACTGCTTACGTTATTGCATTCTTGATTCTGACTGACCGATTAACTTATCGCTTACGTCTTACTGTTATTTTTTTTATTGCTACTAGCTTTAATCTTTAATTGGATAGATGGGGAAACCATATCCTAGGTTTAATTTTCTTTAAAACGTCCTGAAAAAGAAAAATAAGTATTCATAAATTTTCCACCAAATGTTTAGAAGTCTTAAAATTGATTATTTTTACATTCCTTTATCTCATAAAGGTATATTACTAATGTAAATATAACTACAACGTAATATATACGTACTAAAAAATATAACTATAAAATTAAAATTTTCTTGAGATATTCTGACCATTTCATCTATTAACTTGTCTTTAAATCACCTACCTACTTTTCATCGACAACATGAATTTTTATTTTTCTATGAAAGGTCTTTAAGAAACAGAGTAAATTTTTTATTGTTTCAGATTATATAAAAATCTGAAAAAATTCTAATATATTTTTGGAAAATACAAGTTTTTACCATCATAGAAATCAGATTGTATTTTACTTATTTTTTACAGATTTAAAATTCATAGTCAAAATATTGATGATGGTTTTTAAAAAGCCATTTTGGACTCTCAATTATCTATTTTTAACTAAAACTAATAAGAACTATTAATCATTGATCCTTATTTAAAATAGTTAATCAACTTTCTACTAAATAAAATTTAATGTGAGTTCGATGGAATCATGAGACTAGTTAAAATTAGATTAAAGACCCCATTTGTCGGCGAAAGGTTAATGAATTAACGTACAGATCCCTTTTTTGCGAAAAGTAGATCTATGCGACGAGTCGGTTCTCGACGGTCTGGAAAGTTTACTAAAATCGGGGGCACACACGGGACACCGCGCGTTTGTATGCGGAATAAAAGAATTTATTTCGTTTTGAGGCAAAACTAGTTTCGTGCGATGAGTTGACAGTGAATTAATTAGGCCGCCAATGTTGTTCGAAACGGATGAAATATCACGATGTGCGAATTGTCCGTCGGGAATATTGCAAGTCTGGTCATATAACTGTTATGTGTTCAAAATATGATAAACGACGAAAAACAAACCGCAACTTCGCGAGGCGGCGTCCGACATGTTCGCTCACGTTCCACAAACGACGACACATCCAGGACGCGTTGAGCTTAATGACGTTATCGTTTTATTTTCCATGCATCATTACTCTCGGCTACTATTTAAGCGTGTTCTCTCTCAAAATAAACGTTCAAGAATGAGCAATTATCGCGGACGCGCGATGTTTTCCGATTCCCGTGGTAGCTGGAAAGTTCTGTGGTTACGTACGCCATAAGCTGCAGATATTTAATCTCAGAACTTCTAAATTAAAATACTTTCGGTCAACAACGGTCATCTGTTTATCTGTCACGCGATTAATACTTTGTTGTTTTATTCTCTCGGCTACAGTACGATTAGCGGTATCTTTAATCAAGTGACATTTTCTATTTTTATCACAAAATAACGTCGTTACGACGCCACGAGTCTTCGTGTAGTTACGAGAATGCGTCTCTCGTTGCACCAGGATATAACCCGAGGTTGAGGAACCTTCTGCGTGTGACGTTTGTAGAGAGATTCCGAGTGCGGCGGCACCCCATGTGAATCGCCGGGTTCAATGCGGCATAATATACGTCCCTATAGGGCAGGTGGTACTTGGCGTAGCACAAACGCGAGCATACACGCAGGTAGACGTCGATGTGACACACCCGGCTGACAGTGTTGTGGTACTCGCGAAGGGCCCCGGCGTCTGGTTTACGATTTAACAGTCGACAAGAACTCCCCACCAAACGATTCAGAATCCTCGACTCGGAAAAACGGAGAGACGTCAGTCGGTTCTCCTCGCTGTAGCACCCGGTTTTCCTCTCTCTGGTGTCCCGCTCTCTTCCGTCCCCCACCCACATGTTGTCCATCTGCCTTTAAGAAGGTAACGCACGAATAATAGTTCCCGCTTGTCCGGTCCTTTTATATATTGCTTCTCTCGTTTTTCCCTCCGGGAACCCGCACGCGTTCCATCCACCTACGCGTCTTTGTCCTCCACCTCCATTCTCCGTTCCGCGAGATGCTTTTTTGCCGACTGCGAAAAAAAAAACGAATAAAATAGGGCGTCGTCCCGAGTGCGGCGGCCAGAGGTCCATTGTATCTCGGGCTAACTGAGTTTGGTCTTGTTGATAATTCGATTGTCGTAGCCGCGCGACTGGTAATTTAAATCTGCCCATTCGCCGACTATACGACGGGGCGAAATACTACCGTGTCTCTTGATAGCGAATTATGTCGTATTGTATGCCCCTCAGAGATATTCGCGGGGAAACGATCGCGTAAAGTACGCGCGAATTACACGATTATACGATTTATTTATCGTATTGCACCGCGTACAGGCGATAAATTTATTTTATCTCCGACTTTGCCCATGTTTTGCGACGATTTAAAACGGAAAAAAAACCTGTTAGCGCGTATACCTTTTTATAGGGAGTTTTAAAATCACTCTCTGTTTACTTTATTTTTTTGTATTTTATTTTCAAAATTAATCCTTGGTACACAAGATGGATCATTCGTGTGTATCCTTCACATTTTTTTTTTTTTTTTTTTTTTTTTTTCCCGAAAAACTAATATCAAATAATCACGTATAACATACTTTCTAAAGACGTTAAAGTATATGTAAAAATAATTTTCGTATATTTGTTAAAATGATGAAAATAAACTTGAATGACCCATCATATGCAGTAAAGGACCGGAAAGTCGTGTGCATTAAAGATTAATAAAGTCTAGGATTTCTTTAAATGCAATTTAATAAGAATGTAGAATATTTTTAATTTATAATTTTAAATACATCTTCACATCTCATTAAATCTTGTCTTAAGATACTAATTGTAAGTTAAATTGAAATAAAGAGAAGCTTAAGAGATTTTATATGAGCGTATCTCAGGGCGGAAATTTTATTCATTTTTAATATATAACATAAATAAAAAAAGAATTTATAAATGTATTTGGTTTTGATCGATCGAGAAAATTGTAAGGAAACTCCATTAGTTCCTGTTGTGAGGTTGTGTCGTCGCTGGTTTTCAGGATCGATGCCTACTCCGTTTCCCTTTCTCATCCTCGTTTTTCTTATCCCCAATAAATCTTCCTCTCTACTACACTGAAGAACAAACGGGAAACTTCATTGTAGTCCGGCACCGATGAGAAATAAAAATAATGTATATGCATGAATAATAGAATAAAGATAAAAGTTCGCGGGAAAGATGCTCTTTTATGAAGTTTCTTTTACTAAATGAGGCATTAATAACACAGCTTGAATACTGGTTACGGTTTTCCGCAACTTGATGATGTATGGACTTTTAGCTGTTTGCGTTTCTCGCAAGATACTACGATTTTTACGCGCAAAGAAAGTTGAAACGAATCTTATATCGGTCTTTTCGTCAACTCTCGCTTATTTTGATCTCAGCAATCGATTGGTAACGAATGACCAAGCAGAGAGTTCAATTTCTTCTTTTCCTAAAGATGGTGTGCAAAACTCGTTTGACATTTGCAGATATATGTAGTCGTCTTGATCTCGGTTGATTATTGTACAACTATTAAGCCGACGACGATGACGTTTCGACTACGACGCTGTCATGGAAATATTAATTCTCGGCGTAACGCATGATTTATTGAGGATACTACTGACGCAAGACCATTCCTCTAACACCCCATAATTATGACCGATAGCCTTCACGTGCTTACCATTTTGCCTCGTGACGTTTGCGTAACTGAACACTGTGTGTACTGAGGTTTCCGGTATCTTCACTCGCGCAATGTCGTTGTGTTACATGACTTTACAGAGACCGTAATTTTTTTAATCGTTAACTATAATAATTAAATTTGAGTAACATAATTGTAGAATTCTGTCGTATCTCCTTTGATCCTAATTGTACATCATTACATTTTATACGACAAATTTCCGAAAAATGATTAACGTGAAAGTTACCTGCTCTGTATAATGTTCGACGAGTAATGCTTGACGAGTGCCATCGTAAAATACATGTTTGTAATTGTTTTCTGCAGTCTGACAGGCACAAGGGAAAATAACGGCAGATATCGATGATGCAGACAGATCGGGAATAGAAGCTACGAGAAAGTAGCAGCTTATGCGAATGCATTTCGAAAGGCATACCGTTCGAAAGTGACGACAGGCTGTCGGCAGGCCTAGAAACAATGTAGGTACGGTACACCTTTAAACGGGCGACGAACGAACAGGCGGTACTGTACGCGCTTATCGCGGCCACACCTAATCGCTCTGATTACGGCGATCTTACGCCCGGATCTTTAAAACCCGGTTCGCCACTACCGTCGCTCATCTGTGCACACTGCGCGAAATCCCGTGTAACGCTTATTAACGAGAGTGCATTCGCAGATTGATAGTAATCGCGGCCGAGCGAGTCTCTTGATCGTGGCAATCGAAGGAATCTCCAATCTAGCCTCTTAATCCCAATAGGAACTAATGCGTAATGATTACGCAATGACGCAACATACTTAGATTAAATTATTATCCGTAAATCCAGTTATTCGCCAAGAAAATTTGTTTACGTAATATTCGTGTGCTTTAAAAAATGTTTTATCTTTCGCAAGTATGTCTTAAATGGAATTATTTTTCTAAGTGCTGGTATAGTATTTGAAAAAATATTCATAATAATAGATGGTTATTTTTAAAAGCTACACGGAAAGAATAATTTTGCTGAAAAATCTAAAATATTGTTGGGTATAAATCTAAAAATAATTTTATTGGGGACTTAAATTGAGTGCTAGATTATTAAAATGTTTTACAGTTTTACTCATCTTTTTTAGCTTATTTTATAACTTATTTTAGCTTATTTTAGCCAACGTAATTATTTTTTGATAATTCAACAAAATTATTTTCAGATATGTATCCAGCAGAATTTTAGATCTTTCAGCAAAGTCGTTCTTTCCGTATAAATAAAAAAAAAAACATACAAATAATTGGACATTTCGTACACTGAGAAAAAAATGTTCTAAATTTTAACAAATATTTACTGAATAAAAAAGTGATATTTAAATAAAAATAATAGTTTTATACCAAATAAATGTATCTGCATATTTAATAAAATTTAGTACAATTTTTTTTTAGTGTAGGATATTATTGGTGTGCCGAGGTTAAGGTCTTAAGTATCAAGCTGAAACAGCCGGATCTACGATCGGTCCGCCACGATCCCAGTGTCTACGAAGTCTCCGTTTCAAAGTCGATCGGTGCGCACGCGCACACGCGTATACACGTACATACACGCGTATGTATGTGTCATCCGCGTGCACCAATCGTATATGTACATACACGTGGGGAGGTAGAACGAACAGCCTGGAGTTCGCCGCCCGAGAGAAAGTGAACCAGTTGGCGGTGTTGGCGAATTTCTCGTCGTGGCGAAGCGAACAAGCGCACGATGTGTGCCTGCCTACCTGTTGCGAACCGGCAACCGTGCCTCGTCGCACGCCGATTATGCCTGCGCCGAGCGATTAATTGAGAACCGACCAGCGAACGATTTTTGGGGAACCGCCTTCCTTTTCCGCGCCGGCGAGCACCGAGCCGGACGCGACCCGCCGTTCTTATTAAACGCGGAAAGCGAACGTCTGCGAACGTCTTATGAACGACGGCGGCCTGCTATTCCGCTGATCGTGTACTACTTCTCTTAGTTCTACTTACCTGCATAAGCATGAACTATAGTCTTCCCCAATTGGACGTTTTGGGGAAATCGCTACAAAGCTAAAGACACGTATCGATCTAAAGCCTAAGATCCACGATGCTAGAAATCGTTTCGAGATCTCGGATGGAGAAAGAATTAACGAATCACATTTGAACAATTCGATCACGGGGCCAATGCGATTAGTCAATTCTTTCTCCGTCGAATTAATTTTTAGTATCGTAGACACAATATTTAAGACACCCACGTCATCCTATAGGCCGGTATGTATTTTTCTTTTATTGGTACCGGTCCGCGGATCTTTGATGAAATCAGCTGTGATTGCAGTATTCAATGATCGTAATTGACATTTGTATTTGACAGATCTTAGGCATGCCACATGATCTGACAATAAATAGCTCAATTGATCTGACAATAAATAGTTAATTAAAATTCACACGTAGCCATGAATGTGGTTTATATGTGTAAGCACATCACGTGGGGCATATAGTTGTATTAATTACTTAATTAGATAATTTTTTTGCTGCGATTAACGCTGCCGCAATAATATTATATACCAGCCGCGCGAATTAGGATCACCATGGCGCGTGTCGGCTGGTAGCAACGACAGCAGTAGCAGCAACAGCAGCTGGTTTGTTACATGCATTCAGGGTTAACGAACCGAAAATACGTTCCTATTTTCCTGCATCGCGATTGCAAAATGATTGCAAAACAGTGCGCCCCAGTGCGCCCGCACTCGTGGAATCGCGCGCGGTATCTGCCTCCAAAAATTGGATCAGAAATCAAAGTGGAACACACGCTTTCGCCTTTATTTGCCGAAGTAAACGGAGGAAAACATGAATAAAGATACTGAATGCTGGAAATTGCAGCGTACCCTTTGTAAAGCGTTCTGCAACGATCGTTACAAACGCCTGTGAATAGAGAAAAAATATTTTATTTATGTACCGTTGGAAAATTTAACACATTTCACGTATCCTAAACGGTCCACTCAAATTTATGTGTTAATTTAATACAAGATGATTACGAAGAAGGTAACACATTAAATATTGTTTAAGAACATAAACACAAAAAAGTAAAACTGACACACTTTGTAAACAAACCATGGAAGCATTTTTTTTTTTTCAATAAAATTAATATTTATGATATATTAAATTAACATACAATATTTTTTCTTTCATCTTAGAATGTACATTTTAAAACACATTATTTTTATATTATTTGTTTATACTTATAACTCATAAATTGTGTTATTTTGGCACTAAGAAATGTTGAATATTAATTTAACACAAACTATTTAAATGACATAATCTTATTAAATTAACACTCGAATATGTTAAAAAATTTAATACAAAATTTTAACAAGGACTTGAGTGAACTTGAGTTTCCAAAACACACAAATACGAAATGTTTTTTACTCTGTAACGATAATAATTTTATTGAGTGCAATAAATAAACAAAAATACTGCGATAAATACAAGCAGTAGGTATTAATTGCGGAATGCTATCGTAACTGTCGACTGCTTTTATTTACGAATACATTTACTATTAATAAACATTTTGTTACGAAATTTACATTTATGTTTATTCATATTGTAAAATGCACATAATATTTCTCTTCTTTCGCTGATGCGTCATATTTCTGACATATTTTAATGTATACATTCAATAATGATAATTGCCATGAAATTGCAATATTTATGTGAGACTGGATTTAAGAACGGAATACATTCAAATGTTAACTTAGAAAAGTGTTTCTCTCGCTATTTTCAATTCACGATGGAAGGATATTTTCAGGTATCTTCGAAATATCGTAGAATAGCCATCTTATAGCGGTGGAATATCAGGCTGCGATGTAAAATGTATATGCTTGCGTAATCGCACGCACGCACAACATTACAGTGCGCAACACAAATTTCTTGCTTTTTCATTCGTTCTCGATCAATCGCGTGCGAGACAAAGTGTTTCTAAATAGCGACGTCAATTTTTCTTATTTAGACGAAGAACACGTGTCGGAATATCGTTCTATTTCTTATAATCAAGTTGTTAGCGTCACATTGGTGATGGTTCGATTTGAGTGGACGATTAATTTGTTGCTAGAAAGTAATCGACGTCCCCATCGAAGTCGATGGAATTATAGCGCTATATAGCGATAAACGATTGATAACACGGTGGCTTGACGAGTCGGGGAGAAACGCGCGTTGCTGCATGATAAGAAGAAAATTCACGTAAATACGTAGTTAGCGTGTCGCCTATGATTAATTCGAGGAGATAACCATTTAATGTAATCGTGGGACAGAGTCCTCGAAATTATTATAAAATTCATACGAAATCTCTATGTATAATCCGATAATTACATATGCAATCACGAGAAATCATTGTATAATATTAAATAAAATCGTATATTTTACCAAATGACTTCATATGTAGTGAAAAAAATTATTTGTAATCAGATGAAATTATATGAAAGCATGTAATCTTTAGGACAATATTTCAGCTACTGATTACCCCCTCGGATCAATTAGTAATCGAAATGTGCTAGTAGTTAGCGAATTGATAGTCGCGCGAGATGAACGAGATAACAAATAATTAATCGCGGATAACTTGCGCAGACTGAGAACTAAGATGTATGGCGGGCTATTGTTAACGTGATGGGCTCAGAAATCCAATTCTGGTAGAGAGAGCGGGATAAAGGGTCGCTGCCGCCGCCGCCGTCGTCGGGGGTGAGAATGCGATGCGTAAGAGACGAGGGGAATCAGGGGTTGTACTCAGGACGTAGAGTTATTGACCTGCCGACGAGGAGGTTCTCTTGTTCGGGAGGAATGGCTGGCAAGAACTTTCCCGAGGTCGTTTGCGTGGCGCACGAGACGTCTCGTTGTCGAGGCAGAACGTAGAAAAGAATCAGCCATTCGCTCTTTGATCGATAAAACTATACACAAAGACTTTATACTCATTTATGTCTTGAATTTTTTGTACGCTATAACGATATGAGCTGCATGCTCATATTGTATAACTATATTACGTTTATGTTCTTATTTTTCCGACGTTAATCTTTAATTATGATAGGTCGGGTGATCACAGCACCTCAGGTATAGTTTTCTTTAAAACTTTGTTCTGAAAAAAGAAAAAAAGTATTGTCCAGATGCTCAGAAGATTTAAAGTTCATTATATCTTTATATCCTTTTATCTTATATATAAGGGAATAATTAATGTAAATTTAACTACAGTGAGAAAAATTTCTGGTTAAAAATGGATGAATCAGAAAATTCTAATCAAAACTCTGGTTATCTCAACTAGAATTATAATAAAATGAACCAAAAAATGTTAATTTGTTTATTTTCAAAAATTCTTTAACATCAGACTTTTTTCAAATATATAACATAATACACTAGTAAAAATGTAACTATAAAATTAAATTCTTTTAGAATTTTCTAAGCATCTCATCTATCAACTTGTGTATCATTAAATCATCTACCTATTTAAAGATTAAAATCGCGTGTTAGGATTGCAAATTAAAAATATCACTTCCCAGATCTAATACCATTATTCATTACGTTCCATAAATATTCTCATAAATGAATTTGATCGCGGAACGTTAAACCTTCTTTTCTCTGAAATCATCTTTTTATCCTTTCTACCTCTCGTATTTCCTACTAATGAGACTAACGACCCGCATCGATAGTGGTAATAAATGACGATGAAACTTCACTTTGACGCGGGGGAGAAAAATTCTCTCTTAAAAGGAAATACTTTGTTCTATTAACATTATATGACAATGTACGTATGTTGACGATTCTTGTTAATTCTGAGAGATCCTTCAACAAGGTTCCCTGCTGCGTGTTGCTTTATACCTCCTGTCGAATCCCCTACTGAGTCTTTGCCCCAAAAATATTTTCTCGTAGACTCATATTTAGGAGAATCGTGTTTTTAAATAGATTCTCTGTGTCATTCCATTCTTTGCATAGAGTGGAAATGTTGAGAATGACGATGCGATTTGATATGTACTTTCAAATACGAACAGAACGAGCAGGCAATTATTAGAATAATTAAAACTGTAATGGATCCCTTTATTGAGTGAAAGCGACCGAGCGGGACGACGCTTGATTATTTCGTCGCGTTTATGTAACACACCGTGGAAATATAATTGCCCGCCGCATTACGCCGTGGGTACCCCTGTCTCATACACACTCACACACATAGAAAATCTGCAACGACACTCTGTTTGTCATGCAAGCATGACAGAGTCGGTCATAAAATCCTCGTCGCAGCGTGACTGTAATGGACTTCTCGGCCACCGTCTAATACCATCGTCTCTTTTTCTGCCAGCCACCAAAGTGTAACCGCGAGCCATCGTCTGTCCAAGTTCCTCGACGATGAGGAATTATCGTCGGATCAGTGAAAGCATATCACTCGTACATCGACACAGATCTAGAGCGTGTAAGAAAGAGAGAGAGAGTGTGTGTATAAGAGAGAGAGAGAATTAAACACGACAATTGTAGAGTTCATTTTAGATATGCGATCTTTTCCGTAATTTGCACCATTTTGTACAATTTTAGATCTGCGAATCGTTGTTATTTCACGAAAGATTTCGCTTTTAGTCATTCGCATTAAATTAGTTGGAAATTTTTTTTCGCAAATTAACGTGGGCGTTCAAGATTTCCCGAGTCTACCTTTCAAGAAAATCAAAGAAAAGTTTACACACGGTTATTAAAGTGTTTTACACGTTAAAGGATTGGAAAGGAAAGTACGTGAAATCACAGGGCGATATTCCTTGCGCGATCGCCGCGGGAAAGAAGGAAATCATTTTTCACCTGCGAGCTCCGGCACTCTCATAGCGCGCCGTTATATTCAGAGGTCAATCTTGGTCGACCCAGCGCGCCCGAGTAAACGCGATCTTCCGCGACGCGATTAATTTTCTCGTGTGCCCGCCGCACTCGCGCATATAGATATATAGATACACGTTTCCTCTGACAAGTTTTGAGCCGACGATGAGCTGAAACTGCGTAAACTTCGTACAAATATCGTATTGCATCGCTGTACAGGCGATAGCATTAGCAAATCATAAAGTCTAATGTGAGTCTAATGAGAATCGATGGACATGGCGGGATATGTAAAAGCGAAATGCTTCTTCTCCGATTGGTAATATGAACAGATCGTTAGAGATAAGATTAGAGTATTGGTATATCGATACTCTTGTGAAAGACAGACTGACTTTAAATTATCTAAAATCGATCTGTAATAAATGCGAGAAAGTTATCATTCTTTCGGATTCTTTCTGTATTTCTGCAAGGAAAGAACGACTTTGCTGAAAGATAAAATTTTATCGCATACAAATTTAAAAACAATTTCGTTAGACCGTCAAAATAATTATGTCGGAAAAAATTATGAAGTGCGTTGCAAAAGATTTTGATATTACAGCAACTGGTTTGAAAAAAATTATTTTCAGATCTTGCTAAACGATCTAAAATTTTGCTGGATATAGATCTGAAAATAATCTTGTTAGACTATCAAAATAATTGCATTGGAAACTCAAAAATGACGAGCAGTATTGCAAAATTTTTGCTATTTTAGCAATCGTTTTGAATTTCCAACAAAATTATTTTCAGAGCTTGCTGAAAAATCTAAAATTTAGCTGAATACAGATCTGAAAATAGTCTTGTTAGTTACCATCAAAATAATCGTACCTATTGGAAATTTGATGAGCAACGTCGTAAAAAATGTTGGTATTTTAGCAATCGATTTGAGTTTCTAATAAAATTATTTTGGTCTAACAAAATTCTTTTCAGATCTGTATCCAGCAACATTTCTTTTAGCAAAATCATTCTTTCCGTGTGTGGCCCTCAACAATGGGAAACAGTGTTTAGACGAAGCTCTTACCGACGGTACTTTCCCTTTTCGAGCTATCACCAAGAGACAGAGGCGCGTACGTAAAAGTTATACGCAAAAATCACTGTCCGCCTATCCGCGCAATATAATGCAACTCGCCGCGCGATTACGAGATCATGTACCGCAATTTCACGCGATCGCAAAACATCGCATTTTACGCTCGTCTCTATGCGGGTACGATCGCACGCGCTCGCTTCGCCAATTACCAGTCGCTCGTTGCTTGTATGACTTGTAAGTTGGACGAGCGATAGGTAATTACGCTAATCGATCCCACGTTCGTATTGACTGTTGTAACACTTTGCACGATAAACGTTCGCGACCGGAATTCTGCGACATGACTTTGTTCTTTAGTCCTCGTCCACGTATTTTATCAACCTGAGATTTATTCACGTGGCAAAACATTTGATATTCTTTCGCAATATGTCATTATAATTTTCTGCATAGTTTCTAAGAGTATTTTTTTGCGTAACAAAAAAATGTAAGTGTATGTGTGTGTGTGTGTGTGTGTGTGTATATGTAACAGAATTTAATCTGTAATAAAAAAAAGAATGTTATTTTTGGTCGGAGCGGATCTTGGTGCTTAATAATATTCAAATATAGATTTACATATATATTTTTCAGTTTTATAACCTGCGCGTTGATTTAATTTGTTGGATTTCAAAACGCAATCATAAACTGAATGTAGAAATAACACAAATTACATCAAATTAATAATTATCTCAAAACATATACATAACATTATAAAGAATTTATTGCAAATAATATTATTTTAGACAGAGTATTTAATTGTAAATGTTTTTGTAAATCTATATATGCATATTATTAAATCAAGATTCGCTTCGATTGAAACCAGAATTCTTTCTCTTATTTGATTTATTCTTATCGTTCTAATTTTTACTTATGATTATTAACAACTTTTTTACTTATCAAAAGAAATTGGAGAGAATAAGGGCAATAGGAGTCAGGCGCAGAAGACGTCGCGCAAATAATACACCCATAAAGCGTAAAACTTCTTTATTCTACTAAACGCGCTTACATATTTCGGCTCACTTTTGAGCCTTCTTTAGAGACAACACAAACTAACATATATAAAATGTGAATAAAAGTTATCTTATCATGGTGAGCTCCCCTACATCGAGAATATAAATGTCAGAAATTAAACTCAAAAAAAATGAAAGAAAAAGAAAAAAGAAAGAGAATATTGGAAATATCGAAATAGAGAAAATGGAAAACACACTAATTTATCAAAATTTTAAAATTATAATTAATTATCCCGAAAATAAGGACGCTCACCATGATCACAAAGCACCATATCGCAAACATTATTATTAATAAATATTTATTAATGGTGTTTTGTGATTATGGTGAGCGTCCTTATTTTCGGGATAATTAATTATAATTTTAAAGTTTTTTGATAAATTAGTTTTCCATTTTCTCTATTTCGATATTTCTAATATTCCCTTTCTTTTTTCTTTTTCTTTCATTCTTTTTTGGATTTAATTTATATTCCCGATGTAGGGGAGCTCACCATGACAAGATAACTTTTATTCACATTTTATATATAGTATGTTAGTTTGTGTTGTCTCTGAAGAAGGCTTGAAAGTGAGCCGAAACATGTAAGCGCGTTTAGTAGAATAAAGAAGTTTTACGCTTTATGGAAGTATTATTTGCGGGACGTCTTCTGCGCCTGACTCCTATTGCCCTTATTCCCTCCAATTTCTTTTGATTTATAAGGAGTCTTTGTTAGTTTGATTTGTTATACGGATTTTTTACTTATTATTCTTGCTAGCTTTGCTTTGCATTCCATCCATATTTACGAAGAAAATAATTAACCTTGATTTTTTTTCTGTTTCAGCATAAGATTGGCGAAAAACCTAATATACAGTTCCTAGGAAATGAAGGGGTGAGTAAAAGCAATGTATTTTTTTCCTGTCAATAATCATATGTCCAACATATGAAGAAATTACGACATTGAGAATTCGACGCGTCAGTTGGTCGATAACGCGCGAGCAGGTGGAAAGAGATAACAGATTAGAGATAATAGGGAGTTTTTGCAATAGCGTTTATCCAAATACAGTGAACGCTAAGGTCAGGTTATCTTCTTCTTAACAACTAATTAAGAAAAAGATAGAGTGACTTTAGCGTTCACCGTATCTGGATTCACGTTATTGCAAAAACTCCCTAATAGCACGTTCGCGGATCGCAAACATCAAGATTTTTAATTTTCCACTAAAAAGAAAGAAAATATTTTCTACCGTTTGTTAAAAAATAGCACATTCCTAGAACGTTTGCCAAAACTATTGATTGTAACACTCAAATCACCGTGTTTCCTTAAATTGCTGTAACGTTAGTATACTGTAGAAAAAGAATTATTAAATTTTAATAAATATTTATGTAAATAGTATTAACTAAATATTTATTAAATGTAATATTTATTTGGCAAGAATCATTAATTTGATTTAAATATCATTCTTTTATTGAATAAATATTTATTTACTATACTAAGTAAATGTTTAGTTAATATTATTTAACAAAAATATTCATTAAAATGTAGTAAATTTTTTTCGGTATGCACGAATGTATCATTAACTATTTTTTCTTGACTTACAATAACAAGACGGAGATACGAGATAAGAGTTCAATGACCTGTGGGGGATTGGCCCTACTTTTGAAAAAATTAACTTTCTATAGTTCATTTGAATGCTCATCGTTTGCACATTTCGAACTTTCGTTTGCACACTTTTGATGAATAATTATTAAAACAACAATTTAAGGAGGGCTAAATATAAGCTTATGGCTTACCACATCACAAAATATTACCTATTTTCATTGTAGATGGCCTCTTAATCTTATATACTCGTGTCTTTATGAATCAACCTGTACATTCGTCCTAAAAATTTCTACGGTCAAAATGGATCGTGGATAAAAGAACTGTCGGATTTCGCCGGTTACTTAAAATATATTCTATAGAATGTAAGAATGGAGGGAGTTATAGAGCGAGGGAGAGAAGAACGGTGAAATTTTCTTTCGGCGAAAAAAAAGTGAGAGTGAGAGGTGTGCGAGTGCTTCGTCGACTCACGTCAGCATTTTTCTTCTCTTAATTTACCGACACGACCAGCCATTAAATTATTTAGCAATATTTTATTTCATGTTACTTAGCTTTATAGCTGCAAACTGAAGAAATCTACTTTTTCCGTATTTTGTAGATGTAGCTTGCTACATATCCGAATTACAAATTTTTACTCGTCTATTTGAATATCTACGCATGACCATCATGACGATGATCGGACGTATCACGCGAAAAAGATCTCGCGACGGTAGCACGATTCCGTGCAACCGACGTCAAGAGTTCGATCTCCTCCCAGCCGGCCGAGTGGTCGCAAGATCACATGTTTGTTTGTGTGTGTGTGTTTTTGTGTTTGTGTGTACGTGTGTCGTCACGGCTCCACACACCGGAGATTTCCTCGGTGAAGGCGATCGAGGTCGTCCGAGCAAGGTTATACACCATTTTCTCTCGTCGAGACCGATCAGTCTCTTAAACCTTCCTAAACTCTGCGGATATCGATACTTTTGCAATGTATAATAGAAAGATATAAACAAACATTTTGTGCCATTTTGACTTAATTTGTATCAATTAAATCTTAAATTTAATTATTGCATCTTAACTGGAACATTTTTCAAAACTTAATTAGATCAAATATAATATGAGGGGAAAAAAAACTTTAGGCACGTAATTAGTGTAAGTTGCTGAGCTGATAGTAACGTTTTTTAAAATTATCATTGAGTATGTAAATATTCTATCTCTACAATTTAAAAGTACAATAAATTTGTGTAATTTATCACGTTAGCTGTCAGTTAGATATAACTCAAATTTAACTAAGACTGTAGTTAATCGAAGTCGATGAAATCACCTTTTTTTATCCGTTTGATAAAAATTTAACCATCGGCGTATTCTGTTGAATTGTTTATGCTCGAAAAAATGGCCTTCGAAAAACGGATTGGATGGTACTTATAAAAAGAGTGCTGCATAACAGCCATATGCCACTGGCATTCCTTAACGATAGCAGCCGCTGATTGTCGATACGAAATCTCTCTCAGTGATCTGGAGGTAATTGACCTGCTCTCC
The DNA here is from genome assembly GCF_001594055.1 of Mycetomoellerius zeteki. NCBI lineage: Eukaryota > Metazoa > Arthropoda > Insecta > Hymenoptera > Formicidae > Mycetomoellerius > Mycetomoellerius zeteki. Next base: position 3,450,240 of record NW_017255975.1, read on the forward strand.
TCGTCCTTCATCGACTTCCCCTTGCTCTCGGGTGTGGTCGTTGTTCGCCTGCATTACAACGGATCGTACCAAGTCAAATTCGACAAGATGAGTCTGTCATCAATTTTAAGACCAAGAAAATAGATTCCATCAGTCGAAAAGAAAACAGATTAAAGCATAGAGCGTTCATACATTTCTTCATCTCAGATTCGTTAAACTAAAACTTTGAATTGATTTCTTATGACGTATTACTTACGTGATTAATCTTGAATTGCAATATCGTAATTAATCCTTGAGACTTGCGTCGATAGAAAATGAGTCCGACTCGTTACTGAATCTAAAAGAATTACTGGGGAAATACACATACCGAGATATAGAATGAATTCTGCAATTTTTAAATTTCTTGGAAATCTTTGTCTTTCGTATTATTCATTCTCCTCTTCATTTCTCCATTCATACCATTGAGATTGTTTTATGCTGACCTTTGACAATCTTCCACTATTAAAAATCTTGAAGATCAATGCGTCACTGTTGACCTTTGCACAAGTAGCTGGGATTATAGGTAATGCCTTAGGGCCGCCTGCATTCGACATCGTTGTCTGGAAATTTATCTCTTAAGGACGACTTGTCACGAGCGTTATTTCGCGAATCCTCGGAGAACACAGCAGAATACATCTCTGTAATTTTCCAATAGCACGGTTAATATTTCAGTTATATATAATCACTATAAATTAATACATACTTATTTACTTATATTCGATTATTTCTTACAACGTCTCAATTCTCAACGATTGAATTGAATCCATTTTTTTCTTGGAAAAGAAAAGATATTTGCAATTTTTTTTAATAAGCTTGAGTTGTTCTTTGATACTCATTACTATTCAAAGAAAAGTGTGTTAAAATTTAGTACATTTTTTCGGTGTATTTACAGTATGTGCCAAAAAAATACGACTTTCTTTCAATCACTATTATGTTTGCTGAGTGTAACACAGTAACGCAGTGATTGCAATTAAAGGAAATTATATCGAATAAATATTTGGTAGGACAAAATATTTGTGTTATAGTCAAATTTACCCCCGTCCACTCACTTTATTTAATTAAACTGAAGTGTTAGTTGTAAGAGTCGCATTTTTTTTTTGGCGCATACTGTACATGTATATTTTACTGAATAATAAAGGAACAAAGGAAAACCTGTTCGATATTACCCCCAAATTACTAGCGCGACACTTTGACAATCTTTTCTATCTTTCTTTATTTTCCGTTCCGGGGCCACGGGTGTCAGGAACGCGGAGCGATTATTCCAGTATAATTCGCTGTTTAGCGGACGTCCTTGTCGCGACTGACGCACTCAGGGAGAACCGATCTCCGCTCAGGCCTTCTCTATACAACACCCGTCTGGATCGTGGCAGCAGGCAGGCCAGGCGCAGCGTAATGTGCATCTGTATTGTCCGTGTGTATGTGCATACACAATGCGATTTCATGTGTAGCAGCAATGCTCGGCACGATCGGGCACGATACGTGCGCGACAATCATCGATGGGGCCTCCCCGATACATAGAAACATACGACTTTGACACGTATATATCATGCCACGTTGTCGTATCCTCCTTCTCCTATCCTCTCTTTCTCTCTTTCGATCGTGGATCTCATCACTTGCCTTCTCGTGTAATTTTATCATGAACGCGAAGAGTCTCTGTATTTATGAGACACGGTTTCGCGATAGTGGCGGTCTTTCTTTTTTTTTTTTTTTTCGTAGATTCGTGTGCGTCGATAGTTGCGCACGTGCTCGATCGTGTATTATGTGTACGTGTGTACGTGCGAACGCTCGCCTTCGCATTGTTGCCTTTCACTCGGTTTCTTAGAGCACCCGCTGTATATACATACATATATGCATATACATACAGATGTAGGTTTTACCCGGGAATAGCGCATTATATATATATATATATATATATATATATATATATATTGTCAACGTTACCTCGACACCGGATCATCGGAGAGTACGGAAGAGCACATTCCGCGAATTCATCATTCACGCGGATATTTCCGACAAAGAGATCCGCAAAATTACCGGGAAAATTTTCTTTCGGTAATTCCGCGATGTACGTTACCGCGAATACACCGGTTTTCTTCGAAGCACTCTGGCATTTAATAGGATATTCAAATTTAATTATTTCATATATGATATAAGCACCGATTTCAATTATTCCGCATAAAATACAAGAGCTTCATACATGTTATTCGATATTTGTGTAGGATTTCAGTACTTAAGCAAAAGGTTATCATGCGATAATGAAGCTGTTTTAAATTGTTACTTGAGTTTCGAGAAATTTCCATCGTTTGCGATGTCGATTGATCAGACATTCGATCCAATCATGGGTGATTTTGTAAACTTTGTTTTCACCGATTGCACAAGTACACAAGGCAATGGCGTGAGTCAACTCTCATTACGTTATACGTGGCGAAAAAAAACTTTTACAATGTAGAATGCGGTTGTTTCTTTCCTGCAATAATATTGTTCGGGCGAATGGAATTGAATCGGATTAAAGCTGAAAATCAGCATCTCTAGAAAGGTAGACACGTTTGAGCATTGAAATAATGGCCGCGTTTAAATGTGTGTAGCGAGTAAAATGCGGCTCAGTGTTTCAGTGGTCGACTCGACGATCGAGGGATTATTTCGCAATTCTTTAATTGGTGTCAAAAAAAAAAATAGAGGATGTTTGTCTTCGGGGACGAATTGCGAGGCGGAAGTTTCCTCGCGCGTTATTGTCTCAGGATATTTCTTCCTTGAGTCTTCGTTATATATATATATATATATACACATATGTCCACGCGCATGTGTAACACGCACGTGTAATACGTAAATGTATGTAAATACAGTTTTCCGGCCGAAGGTGGTATTGCATCGCGCCGTGATCAGTCGCGACTGACACGAAACGTCGCTGCCGTAACAGTTACTTTTACGTGTGACCCACTTGCCATTCTAGTAGTCGAATCTGAGTATCATAATGAGAAGTGGGACGTCCTGAAATCATCAGACGGGCACCGCGGTGCAACCCTAAAACGAAGGTCGCGGCATTCAGAAGGTCGAATGTGATCCCGGACAAGTAACGCGTAGAAATCATTCTTTTATACGAGTCACGTATAGATAAAGCGATATCTCAGAAGAATAGATCATAATGCGGCTTTAATTAACCTATAATGACTTAATATTATTCAGATAGATATCGGTACTTTGATAATTACCGTACGTACTTGTAATTAAATACTTTTATAAGCGCGCTATAAATTTAAAAATGATTTTGCCCCTTCGCGATTAATTTATATTCAATAATATATTCAACGGGGAATGTCAGTGGTATCCGCGATAGAAGTTGGCGCGATTGTAGAGTATTGTTCGATAGTATCGTATTAAAAATCGTTGGATCTAAGCATCGAGCCTTGAGATGTGGCGATTATCCTGGCGTACCGAATGCGCGTGTATCGACGTTGATATTAAGGCATCGAGTCGAGGACGCACAATTACCTTCGTGGATGACCTTTACTCGCCGATACATCGGAGCTTCTGCTCCGCCAATATACATATGTCATAGCGCGTACAATGCGATGGATCGATTAATTTTGAGATTTGTTGAGATTAAGTATACGTCGAGAATTCTATGTATCTTACACAATCAATAATACTGATCAGTAATATTGAATCAATAATACTGACAGCACATATCAATATTTTTATACAATCTTACATAATCAGTATTATTGACAATATTTTGGATTTTTATGTTTACATTACAGACTACACGGTCATTAATCAAAGAAATTTTGGTCAATAATACTGTTTGTACACACAAAAATATATACTGTGTGCAAATAATAATAATAATTTCAAGATTGAAAAATACCGGTTTGCAGAATAGGATATAAATTCATTATTATGTATATAAATTCGCACTGAAATACTTAAGCATATTAAGATCCGCTTTGATTAAAAATAAGATTTCTCTTCTTTAAATTAGATTAATATTAATATTAATATTTACTTTTTTCAAGTATCTCAAAAATTTTGTATTCACAAATCTATCATGAGTTCATCACAAACATCAAATTTATTCAAAATATTGTATAGTCTGGATCCTAGTAACTTCAATCAAAATTATTAAAGCAAAAAATCGCTTCTTCGATCAATTTTATAATATTGTTCAAAAGAAAATAAATTCTTGTTTTGAGTGCTTAATAATAAGTTTTTTTTAAATTTATAAAAAGTAAGCATTATCAAGAAAATATTCTTTGTTAAAGATAACCGTTATTCAAAAAGAAAAAAGTAAACTGAATACTTTTCTCGGCAATAGAATGATATTTTCTTGTGTGTATCAATAAATATTGATGTATTATTGACTGTGTAATCCGGATTTCTTGATTCTCGAGCATCAGTATCGCTTTGTTAGGGAATATCACTGTGATAGGAGATATGGTGCTTGAGAATGAAAAAATCCGGATCGCAGTCAATATTCTATTGTACATCAATCCATCAATGTTAATCACACATAATCAATAATGGCTACGTTTACACCGTGTGCTTAGTCCACGACATATACGATAGGTCTTTGTTTAATAGGATAAACAAGGACATCTGTTGTAGAGGCCGCGGCCTAAATGCACGGTGTAAACGTAGTCATTATTATCAGTATTTGATAATAAGGCACTGATTGTATTATTGAGCAAATAAGATTCCTATTTGAGACGCAACGAAACGAGAAAAGAAAGATAATCCGAAAAGGAGATCTTTTTCACTTTTTAGATTTTTTTTCATTTTGATTGCGTTTGTATTCGAAGTGAAATGTTAAAGAAACCATAAGATTACATTCGATGTAGAATATGTTAAACGCATCAGAATGTCGCAAGACGATCATAAAAGGAACATAGTAATGAAGATATGATAATGACGCGGTATACTAGTTATATTAAATCAATGAATGCATTTAATTATATTTATGTTTCGGTGTTGTATCACATTCCACATTCTGAATACAATTATCATAATATAAATGTCGCGAGAATCGATTGTTTTTATATTCGCATTTATAAGTATCGCAGGAATAATATTTTAACATTTTTTTTTAAATCAAAATACGGGAGGTGCGATAATTTACACCGAGAGATAATTTATCGCTCGTCATATATATTGTGGCTCCAATTCCACTTTCACAGTATTACACAAACGTTAACGTTAAGGTGCCATTTCATGAAAAGCACCGTCAGTGTGAACACGTGATCTCAATTTAACGCTTAGCGTCTGACGTTGGAAGTTGAATAAATTCAACTTCTAGCGTTAGGTCATTCAGTTCAAAATTGAATGCCACATAACGTTACATCCTTTTCATGTGTTTTCACTGTTTAGCGTCAATTTTGCTCATATAATCTATTTTGACGCTGAAAATGAGTGTCAAGAATCAGCATGAAAAGGCACCTTTAATGTTTGACTCGATGTGAATAGGATATGTGTGAAATCGAATGCGGGACACGAGTCTATTAGGATGTCCAGTCTAATTCTTTTGGAAATTTTATTATGATTTTATCTAGCACGAGAGATTTAGGAATCTTAGTCGAGAGAAAATTGACACGGAATTAACGCGCAAAAATTCCTCCGAATGAAAGAAACGGAACGATAGTTCTAGGACACGGTGTACATAGGTGCGTCTTTATCGTCGCGGCCTTGCGCGTATGTAGGCGACCGTAAACTGTGATATGCGGGTGTTACGCTCTTCAACATTTTTTTTTATTTTCCCCTCGTTTACGCCTTTCATTCACGTGGCTTGTTACGTCCGTGACCATATCGTGTAATGCGCATTTACGCGCATTTGCCTACTTGCCTCGTATGCGATTGCTCCAGAAAGACAAGAGCTGTTTGTAATTCAGCTTATGCGAACGCGGCAACTCTTGCGAGAGGATTGGATCGATTATGCTCTTGTCGTAGCGAATAAAGACAGCTCATTATCGCTGCCCCCGCATCACGGCGCGAGATAAGCGGCTACGGATAACGCGCTGAAATTAATTGTTGCGCATTACCGATATTTGTTGCAAGCGGCATATCATCGACGCCTTATCTCTGTTACCATGCCCAAATATGTAAATCGCGATGGGATACATCAATGCGACGCGGGAGATGATTGAATTGGTCGTCAAATAAATTTTTCAACTCGGGCACATCCTGCGAGGTGTCCAGCAAAACTGGTTCCAAAGACCTTTTTGCCTGGCTCGACTTCCTCCTTGCTTCGTCTTATTTTGCAGTCGATTGCTAGCGGCGTAAAATGTGTCTCGCAGCCTTCGTTTCGAAGAAAAGAAAATCGAATCTGCTAAGAGTCCTATTCGGTGATAAATGACGATACACCGCTGTCCGGATTAACCGGGTCTAGGTGCTATACGGATATGTCATGTCCACATTCAAATCTCAAGGTAAACTAACCGTGGTTTTGAAAAACAAAGTGCTGACATATTTTAGGTTTATGGAATTTCTACCCTAAGGAAGAAGGATTACCAAGGGTTATCATACCTGAATCACAAAAAGAGTACCTATATATGTACACTTTTTAAACAAAGATGATGATCCGGAGGGGCGGAAACAGATGGTATAATTTTTTTATACGTTAAATGTAGGTATTCGAAAAAATAAAATTTTTTAAATATGAATTTTTTTAACAATTTTCTTACTAATGTAATTTCATAAATATAAAATTCAAATTAATGACTAGAAATTTTAAGACTTCAAATATAATACACGTACATAGAAAAATATCATTCTATTGCTAAGATAAGTGATTTCTCAATTTATTTTCTTTCTTTTAAGTAACGATTATTTTTAACAAAGAATATTTTTTCAATAATAATCTTAAAATATACTTATTACAAATTTTAGAGAAAACTTATTAATATATTTTCAAATCAAGAATTTATTTTCTTTTGAAGAATATTATAAAGTTGATCGAAGAAGACTTTATATAATAATCAAATTGAATTTGTTTCAATTTAACAATCTTGAGCGAAGTATATAAAACTTACTACTAACAAACTCAGAATATATTTAGAATAAATTCTTTTGACGAACTTATTAATTTATGAATTTGGATATATAAATTTTTAAAATACTCGAAACAAATAATTATTATTTACATATAATATATATTTTTCTGTACTCTTGAAGGGTTACAGCTGGTAATCTTAATTGCGAGACCAAAAGTGATAACCAATATATTGTAATAAATGCAAAAGAAAAATACATTACATTAGATTTAGATAAAAGAATATTTTTCCTCTTATACGCACACAAATTATCGACAATGACAATCAAAATAATAATAGAATTCTTCTTATAATGAATTATGTCTAGACGATAAATGCGTGTTTGCGCGGACGTCTTACATTGGGATTTATAGTTTCGGTATCTGTAAATTTTTTTTTAAGTAACACACGTCTTTAAATTCGTCGCCTCTGTCTCGCACAATATTTATATATAGGATTCCAGCCGCGTGTACACGCGACGCGAAACCGAAGGATCTGAAACCTGCAAAACTGGATTCCCCTTCGTCCGTGTGATGTATATACATCGAAAATTACCGACTCGCTTCTCGCACCGCGGCGGAGATATCATCGCAAGCTATGGCGCGCGAATTCATGCGTTACTCGCGGCTTAACTGCCGCACGATTTCACTTCCACTTGTTCCTCTCGACCGATTGATCATCGTTTCTTTATTGTCTATCGTGTCAGTTAAAAATTCTTCGATCACGATCTAGTTATTCGATTTCGTATATCAGCGCGAAAAATTTTATGGGTTCGACTTTGAAGAATCTTAAAATTACAATTAATATGTACAAAGATTTATATCTCACTTTATATCAGACACACAGGAAATATTAATATAGATAAATTTAACTGTCTAGATTGCTTCAAAATAATGTAAATTAATATCTTGAATTATTTCTACAATTAGTTTCAAATTTCTATTCTAATGCAAGTGTTTGTGTATGTATAGGGTAACTCCGATATATACGCCGCACCTATCAAAAACTTAATTTATTAAGTATTTACTATGTTTAAAGTAAACAAACTATATCAGTAAAAACTTTGTATCTACTGTTTACTACTTGAAAAAAATATTAGAAATCCGAAATATATATATATATATTTCGTATTAAAAGATAAACTTTTTGAAACCCTTGCATTTTTGCCATATATTCCATATAGGGATGAGATATATGGCTAATATATATATAATAATTACAATCTTTCTATATACATATATTAGAAGTGTTATGACAAGAGGTACATATTTCATGTAATGCATTTATTGCATTTAGTGCACTGATTTCAATCTGCGCACTTTGTATGCTTTGGGCATAATCGCTAAAAATGCCGTATATATCCCAAACAAGTAGGATATACAAGACAACAAACTAAAAGAATACGAAAGTAAAGCACTTGTATTTTGCTCTTCAACATGCTTTACTATTCCTCTACACTTATGTATCATGAAATAATCATTAAGTTTTTTACGCGCCCACAGTAATCATTTTATGTAGATTATAATTTATGATGGCTGTACTTATTACAGTGACACAAATCGATTCAACTCACAATAATTTCATTAATATTAACAGTAAGAAGTTGAAATTATAACTCAATACTAATATAACATAAAGGCAGAGTAGTTGCGGGAAAATTACCCCCACTCCTTCTATTCTTTTTTTACTTCTGCGAGTACGTAAATCCCAGCGCGGCGTATTTGCCAGAGTTATCCTATGTACAGAGATACTATATAATACGTACGGAACAAGACAGCTTAGCAACGGCAGTTTACATAAATTAAAGGCAACTAAAGCCTCGTATCACCTTAAGGAACTATCCTGCATCAAACTGACAATTATATAGGTACTATAATTAGATTTATACCCTGCATTTGATAGTTTATGTAGAAAACTGTATGTCTCGCCTTGGAAAAGGAACGGCCACAACGTTAACTGTATAACGGTACATTCTTATTCCGATCTTAAAAATTGGTCTGCACTGCGTAACGCCACAACATACATAATATATTTCAAATCCTATAACGCAATGTCCATAACGGATTAAAGAGCGAGTTTTAGGATTAAATATGTCGAATGACTTCGACGATCGAGTCTAATGCAGGCGACAAACGTTATTTTGTGAAAGTAGCAGGTCGAATACTGTCAATAGTAATTGACTAAAAAGAGAAATGTTTAAGTAAAAATATTGATACATCAATTTTTCGCATTTCATTCCGAATTTGGATTCATTCTTTTTCGAACTTACGTGTTAGATATCAAAAGAATCCAGTCCCTTGTGTTAAATAACATATATTTTGCTATTTTTAACTTCAATGTGTGTTAAAATGTAAATCAATGAATTTCTGTAATTAGTTTCAAATTAAACAATGTCCATAGTAAAGTATGCACTTAGTAAATAATAAAATGGATAACAAATTAAATTTGAGTCAAAAATACATTTTCTCGAGTTAAATTGTTAGCTTGTTCCAATTAAATTAACGATATATTCAGTAAGATCGATATTAGCTATTCATGGAAATATAAGTTAAAAGTAACTAAAATTGGGTATAATTTGACATTATGAATTTAACATTGTAGACTTCTCAATTTGCAACGTTGATGATTATCAATTTATGCTATTTTCACAATGGCAGGTTAAACTGATTATATATGTACAATTGCAAATGGTATATCTATTATATGTTCCATTATCATTATTTATTCCGCGATTTGCGATAAAGCGACGTTTCATCAAAGCGGAAAACCCGCAGCAGGTCTTGTCATGAGGACGATTTCGCATGAAATATACACCTGGCTCTCGGTATCTCCGTCATGTATTTTCACCCCCGTGTAACTTCTCGTCTTTGTTTCCTATCTACCGCTTTTCACCCCTCGATTAGAACCCCGTGGAGAACTCCACCTGAACGCACGAGGGTATGAATACTTTACTTCTCCAGCGTCTTTCGCGTCCCTCTTCGTATCTCTACACGATACACGCCCACTCGTTATACAGTTATTTCAAATTCATGGATATATAATATTCATAGAGAGAGAATTCAAATAATTCGAGTATCTCCCAAATCGATTCCAAATTGATGAAAAACACTTGGCGAATGTCGAGAAATGCATTGTATCGTATTTACAGCTGCACACGGAATTATTTCTCTATTAGCCGTAAAATCTGCAATGCATTAATGTTCAATAATAATAGCAGTTATCGACGATAGAACGATAAAGTCAGATTTATGTAGCATGTATAGCGACCATGAAGGTTCATTATCGGTGAATGCGGACGATAACGAGCAGCCGAAAATATAAAATTGCTTCATAAAATTTCAAACTTTGTCGAGCGGTACGTGTGCTCTTGATTAATTAATGCTATCCGCAGTTGAATATTCTACGAATGTTTTTCGGATATGCGAAATTTTAAGACCGGCTGCGTTACGTCAGCTGATACCGTTGAACAAATTTTCGGATAATTAGTAGGCGCTGGTGCCGTTAGAATCAAATTTCTGAAAATGTAAGTAGCGGTACTTGTCAAAAAATTATGATATTTTAATACTCAATATTCAAATTGGAAACTTGGAAATTATATACATATCAAATGTGCACTGAGAGAAGAGGATTCGGTATTTGTCACTATAATTGCATAGTAAAATCATTATGGTTAGAAGTTTCATTTTTATAGTTATTACTGTTATAATATTATTTATATTATAATTATGATTATATATTATAATAATAATTATTATATTTATGAGTAAGTATATTTATGGTTCTCCCAAAAAAGTATATAGTTGGCATCGAAAATGGCTATAAATTATATCTAAATTATGATTATTACATTTTTTTCTCTCTTAGTGTACATGTAATACATCTCGGCATACGTTTTTATACGCGTAAATTTACGGTATCTGACATCTCTAACGAGGAAAGGTATCGATACTCCATTAAGTTCTAAGCCATCTCGGTCCGGCAATTAAGCGCCGCTAAACCAATAACGTAGATTGCACGCGTTGTTCGCTGGCAAGCGAGACAAAATCATTAATCACGAGCTGGTGTAATTAATTATACGGGACTGCTCTCTTGCTTACTCTCGCAGCGTTGCGGCAAACTCGGAAGGCGCCGCCCTCTCAAAAAAACGTGAGCATCCGTGGCATCGCAACGGCCGCTCTCGCCACAGTAAACCGTGCTCACTACGGGGCTGCGGACATCGCGTAGCAGTTAATTATCGGGGACACGGGGACGTAAAAGGGGAATAAATTACGCTTATCGATCGCGCTTCTCCATGCGAGACTCGGACACTCATGTATATATACAGGAGAGATTGTGTTGCACAGCTGCCTTTTTCTCCACGTTCCTTCTCTCCGTTCGTCACACGATTATCACCTAAATAATTTCGCAAAAATCAGCATGAGAAACATATAACTGTCATACGAAAATTTATCTTTGCTTTTTCTACGATATTTCTCTCTTTTTCTTTCGATAAATAATGATATATTGCGTTGATAATTTGTGAAGTTATGCTTTATAGATAGAAGTAGTCGTTAAGTACTGCCTCTACACTTCAATATATTTACATTTTATATTTCTTCGAGTGTACAATTTTTCAGGCACAATATTCATTTATTATTGTTATAATAATAATCAATTTTAATTTGACACGTATAGATATTACAAGTATTTTCAAAGATTTGCGCTGAAAATCTAATGCGGTAAGCTTGAAACACTTTGTACAGGCCTCTCGTATTTTTTATTCAAGTCGATCGCGGTTTACGCGGATCGCTGAGCCGCAATCGTTAGGCTATCGCTCGCTTCCACTCGTGGAACCGATAGAGCCGCGTGTAACACATCCAGGTGTTCGACGTAAGTCGTGCACGCGAAGCTCAACGCAAACGGGTTTTAAGGGGAATGTAAGGACCGTGTAAAGGCCGGAAGTAGTATCACCGTGTGGTTTTGGATTCCCTGCTTCCTGCACGGTGGCTGACGTTCCTTCGTATCGCGGACTGGAAAAGACACACTGTAGTATCAGACGTACACGCATGAAAACGAAATACATTACCTACCGGTTTCGAGCAAGCTTCTGCCTTAAAAACTATACGTCCACGCGGTTTCTCCGCCTTTCGCGATGCTTACGCGAATTTTTTCTCATGCCAACTATACGCTACGCACGAACTATGGGGAAACAAATAATTTCCCCATTTCAATGTCTTACTCTCACGCAAGGGCATGCGTATCCAGATAAGTTTGCAAATTAATGAAAATTAGTTAATAAAATTTAAATAAAAGAGAAATGCTGATAGACCTCTGAATGTTAATATACGGTCTAATTCGAGATAAAGACCCTAAATCAGAGTCTAGCTTTTTATCAAAAGAGCAATTTTATCAAAATCCTATGAGAGAAGAATACACTGTCTTCCTATATATATATATATATATATTATTCATTCTAACTTATACTGTTTTACTTTATAATTTTAATTACTTCTTCACAGGCACATCTTTTTCGACCCAAATTTTACAAACATTTCAATTTTTATTAAATAAAGGTTTTAACATTTAAGTTAAATAACTATTTGGCAATGTAGCAGAGATGTTGAAAAATAATCCTAAATTTTTTAGATTTTTTTGAAAGCCTAGAACACAATGAAAAAATTTGAGCTGGACAAAAAAGACCAGAGTGCCATATTAATGAAATAGTTTCGATATTCTAGTTTATCGCGATTTCAGTTTATCATGTGTTGGCGTAGATATAGTTTTAGCAAACTGTATGATGAAGGCATGGAAAAAATACACATAGAAGTTGAAGACACAGTTTATTTCGGTCTCGGACGTTCCCGTAAGTCCCGTTACTTTAATTAAATCAGAAGATATGTAGTCCTCGATCGAAGTCGCGATCTGTTTGCTAGGCTCACAGAGAATCTCGTTACTTCCCTTCGCGATCATCGAGCTTTTAAATCTCCATCGCACACACATATTCATACATAAATATATATGTCGACATATATATTTGCGGTTTTAAAAATCAGTTTTTCCAGCTAAACCTAGATAAACATCCGCCTCTTGTATCGATTACGTTTTCATCGAGCATCAATTCTTGTTTCATTAACTAGTCCATAATTATTTATTTACTTGCACATAGTCGTTTTTATAAGACATTCCAAGTAATTTAAAAGACAATAATACCTTGAAGCATCTAATTATGTTACAAATTTGTAAACAGAAGTCATACTGTATATTTTCTAATTATAGGTAGCATCACGCGATCGCAGAACATTTTTACAAATTCCGCACGATGAAATACACATCTTTTTTTCTCTTAAGGATGACGGCGGAATCGCGTCTCGCTTTCGAAGTCCTCGAGTGAAATCCGTGCAAGGTCGCACGGCAAGTAAGTCGCAGCGGTGTGAACGATTTAGAACGGAATTTCCGGACTTGCGAATGCAGCAACGGACTGCTACGATCATTCGCACGCGCGTGCCTCTACCTTCTCCTATTTTATTTCTCTTTTTTCCTTGCACGTCACGCCTCTCTCTCATTCTCTCTCGTGCTATCCTACACAGTGAAAAACATTTTGTGTATTTGTGTTAGAAACGGTACCCCCTCAAGCCCTTGTTAAAATTTTGTGTTGAATTTTTACCATATTCGAGTGTTAAATGTTATTTATCAAATATTTTATCTTATATTAATATTTAACATTTCTTAGTGTTAAAATAACACAATTTATGAGTAAGTGAACAAATAATATAAAAATACAGAGTTGTAAATTTTAAGATGAATTAATAAAATATATGTTAATTGAACATATTAGAGTGTTATTTTACTTAAAAAATGTACTTTTATAATTTGCGTACAAATTGTGTCAGTGTTAAATTTTTGTGTTAATATATTTTTTACGTAATACCTATTTGTGTTACTTTCTATCATATTCATCTTGTGTTATATTAACACAAGAATTTAAGTGGAGCATTTGGGACACGAAATGCATTAAATTTAACACAAATTTTCCAACTGTATATTCCATCCGTTCTCCGCGCGCTGCCCTCTTTCTTCATCAATACGTGCTCAGATCGTAAGCAACGTCGATGTACTTACTGAAATTACGAATTCATTAGTGACGAATAACTTTCACTTCGCCACTGCAACTGTTGGGACGGAATTATTTCGCGGACTACGATCAGACCATCACTACAGTTCGAATACTATCTGCGATGTCTATCGATGTGTTTATTTATTGAAGAACGCGAATATTACAATTGTATAAAACTGGTATGGAATTAATAGTTGGACATGGCATTCAGCATATTGAATTAATTTACATTGATGCAAGAGCGATCTCGTATACAGATCGCTACATTGACTTTATGCTGTTATAATTAATCAATTAATTAAACAATTAACCACTTAATTGAACCAATCAAATGACGTTTCGATCAGTTAAAGGGTGTAACGACCGCGAAATATTAGATGCACAATGTGTAGATCAAGTACCGGATGTCGTGGTTCAGATTTTTTTTACTTTGCCGAAGATCGCGTTATCATCCGGAAAATAAAGACTAATCTTCATCCTTTGGTCAACTTATCTTATCACTCTGATGAGGAATATGGGAGGGGATTTTCCCGTTTTGCACATTAATACGACGAAACGATGTCGCTATCTCAACTGCCGTTTCAACTGAAAATAACCCATCGGTCTCCTTTCCCTAAATATAATACTCGGAGTTTCTCCATTTATGACGTAAGTGAGAACTGCCAAAATCTTGCGCAGATACCGAAATACCAAGCCGCGCGTTTAAAAGTAGAGAGTTTTGATTTTAAAATATGATCTCAATAATTTCATTCGTTCGATATCAAATTGTAGAAATATTAACGCTTATTCTCTTCAACGTTTAATTCTTGATATAATCCAACAAACAACGATTAAAAAGTACAGCGAACGAAATCAGTGATTCATGCATATTTATTCGGAACGACTCTGCTCAAGTTACGTTGTTTCATCGTCAAAGGTTATTCATTTCCGTGTGACGATTCCCCTGGCGAGGAAAATTAGCGCATGTGCCATTTAATTTGCACAATGTTTGCGAAAACATGCGTAACCGTGTGCACAAACTGCAAATTGAGATATTACGATTGCTTTATTTGCAACAACCATGTTATCGAGCTTCGGAATCGAGAACGCGCTACATAGAGTTTGGGAAATAAAGTGACGATCATCAAGTTACAATGTTTTATTAGAATTTTTTACTTGATTTCAAAGGAGGATGTTAAAAATGTACTGACTTCTGCTCAAAAAGGAGTAAATAAAAGGAATAGTGTTTTTTTTGTAGATTTTGACCCCCTGATTATGATAAAGTTATTAAAAAGTTCGTGACGTTTGGGGAATACTTTGGAAATTAAACAAAAACATTGAAATTTATCATGTTCGTGCTTAATTTTTGATTGTTCCCCAAACGCTACGAATTTTTAAATAATTTTATTCAAAAGGTCAAAAATCTACACTATTCCTTTTGAGCAGAAATCAGTGTCTTTTTATCCTTCTTTCAAATTTTACAAGTTATTGCGTTTCATTGTTTTTAAAGAATTTGCAAGTATAATTGTTTCTTTGGTCGGAAATTTAGTTTTTTTATTATTATTTGGTATTTCATCGTTGCGAGTTTTCAATTTTACGAAAACTAAGGGTGTCGCTGTTTTATTTATTGAATGCGTATCATACGCACATATTTATTACGCAACGAGTGCTGACGCGGCGATGTACGTGCCGTGAGCAACAACAATCGTCAATGGCGAAGCGTTAACGTCAAACAGTCGCGCGATTGCGCAAAATCAAACCAGCACTTCCATCATTTCGTGCGATATGATGTCAATGTCGTTTTCGAAAATATTGTATTCGTGTATCATATTGTTAAATTTTACGAGATTTATCGATGAGCACATAAAACTGGGATGAATCGCGGCCTCCCGAAGTAATCCTGACAAAGTGCGAGCAAATGACTTACCGTGATCAGATTGAATAATTGCAACGGAACAGTAAGAGAACGATTGGCGCGCATTCGAGATAATTAAAGAGGAACGAAGTCGGCACAGCGCTGACAGATAATAGTTAATTAAACGCGTGCCAATTGCTCTTGAAGGCGTATAATATTCACGATTTACTTAAGACCGCGAAACAGTATATCGTCTTTTTTATGTCTCAGTCTAATAATTCAACTTTTTATCATGCATTTGATTGCACCTACATATCGCCATTTGAAGAGCAAAATTCTAAAATGTATTTTGTCCAAAATTTTATTTAGTTGGAGATGGCGTAGTGTTCAGTATTGAAAGACTTATATTTTAAGCTATTCTAAGATGTTCAGAAAGCATTTTTTTCATCGTTAATTTATATGCTGAAAAAAACAGACATTTCGAAGTGCATTATGTTTTTTAACTAGAGACAAACTAGAGACATTTGTTTAATATTTTTAGCAATTGTTTAGCAATTTTGTTTAATATTTCATATCCTACTGATTGGCATATTGTTATTTCCTGTAAAGTGCGTAATTTTCTTGTATGCGGAGTTTCTTTCTTTCTCGTTTTCTGAAAATTACAAATTTTGGATGAAACGCATTTTGAAAATCTGCTCCTCGTTTATAAAATATCGCGAAGATATGATTTAAAATTATCAAGACTATCACACACAGAGAGCGATAACAAGTCAGTATTTTGTCGATGTTATAATATCGAATTATAATTGATATCGCGTGGAGCATAAATTTTAAATCGTCGTAGTTTCGTAAATATGTTCAATTATTATTATCACGGTAATCTTTGTCATCAGCTACCGCAAACCGAAACGGCAACAGAAAAAGTTAATTTTTCCTCTGGCAGCGGACAGCAGACATGGCTTTCGTTTCGTGCCAGGGAATTCGTCTCACCTCGACCGTATTAACGCTGGCTAGACTCGATCCGCCACCACCGTCGTCGTCACCTTTTTCTTTTAACCGAGCCTGACGTACTTCCTTACCAGTGCCTACAAGGCGCCCGACTTTTTACCGACCGCTGTGCTCCAGATAGACAGAGAGATTAACGTCGAGACCTCGTAGGAAAAGCATCGACAGAAATAACCAGCTAACACAATTTTTAGTATTTTAAAAATAGGATCTTTTTAAATAAAAATTGATGTAGATGTATCTAAGCAGGATTGTCACAAAAGTGGAAATCAGGGAATTGTTAGGAAAATTGAAAACGGCCAAGGAAATCAGGGAAGTCAGAATTTTGCAAAATTTTCTGGAAAATTAAAATTCTTGGCTTTAAAGCAGTTTAATACATTACACCTACATACGTAGTTTTGGAATACCAACTTAGAAATGCAAACAGTGTCAGCATCATTAAAATAATAATTTACATTACTGTGTTAAATTGATCTCTCAATAAAATATTTAACGATTTCCAAATCAGAACGAAAATATAAAAAAAATTCAAAATATTACTAAAAATCAGGGAAAATTATGAAATTTTGTCTAAAAATTAGCGAAAAGTTATAGAATTTTAGACGAGGAATTTGTGATAACACTGATAAGGAAATCGTGTGAGGATTTTTCTTTCTGTTCGATAAGTATCTTACAAAGTATCGAAGATAAAATATCACTGCTAAATATAGAGAATAATAATTCGATACTCTCAAAAGATTGTAGGTTCTAACGTATCGTGTAGTCTTGATTCAGTTCCATTGTTTGCGGAATGATAGTAGCTGTTCACATAATCGGATATCGGGTTATTTACAATGGCGAATGCGAGAATGTTATCACTCTATTTCGGGAGTCGTGAAGATGTTCTTATTTTCTTAAAAGAGAGTCATACACTGGTCCCCCTCGATAAATGCATCGATAAAAAAAGTCTTCCAAAATTGAAACACATTCGGTTTCCAAATTTATCACCGGGTGCAATCGATTTCCCAATATTCATCGGCATCGACGGAGAGAAGTTCGCTTATTAACCTTGCCGAGCAATCATTAAAATAATTTAATAACGTGAGCCGCTCTGGATTTTTTCGCTTGTGTTCCGAAGTGTCTTAATGAAGAGTGCGAAATCACAAGTAGATCAATTGAATCGATCGCTGGAAAGGGACAACCAATTTTTTTTCACGTGAGAAAAGAGCGACACCACGACGGCAGCACAGGTGTTACCGCCGCCGGGCAACGCGCGATGTTGAAACACACCGAAGAGATTTCTCGTTCCCATCACGATCGAGACGAGATCGCGCGGTTCGTCCGAGATACTCGGATATTTCAGCAACGAGTCTGGAAAAGTATTTAATTACATGCTCGTCTCTCTCGCGCCATTGAGAGCGTTCGTAAAGTCACCTTTCGTCGTTCTCAATTCTCTTTCTCAGTGAAATTTATTTGTTGATACAATAGATGACTTTAAATTCTGTATGAATTAATTTTATACGATAATTTAAAGTAATCTTTTTCTCTCTCGCAAGTTCCTGTGCGTTTTACTTCACGTACTAGATCGTGTTCTGAATTTTGTTGTTGACGGATTAAAACGAGACACGACGGAAAATCTGCGAGGACAACCAGGCCGATCATTACAAACAGGGAAAGACGAGAGTCTCGTATCAAGCTCCTTTATATAAACCTTGAAGGCGTAGATCCGGATTCTTCAGGAGCCAACAGAAGGGATAGAGAAACAGAGGCAGGAGGAACGAGAGAGAGAGAGAGAGAGAGACATGGTAGAAGGGGCATAACTGCGTTCGGCTTCTCTCAGGTGTCGCCTCCTCGAGAAGAAAACGGAGGGGAATCTCCACGCACTTTTAGATCGGCAGGAGGTAAAAGCAAGCACGTCGGCGAAAGTGTTCTTGTATAATGCGCTCACCGGCGGTCCTTCGTCCGTCAGAAACGAACGAATTTAACGATTGCCATTATGAAAAAAAAAAACCAATCTTGTGGCCAGTGTTCATCCCGAGCGAATTGGTCTGTAACGATATCTTTATCCAAGAGTTTTTTGCTGGGTAAATAATTTCTCTCGATATTATCTCTTTTTTTTCCAAAAAGATCTCACAATTTGAGGACATTGGATGAAAAAGTAATATAAGGCAAAATTGAAAGATCAATTTGTTAATAAAAGCGAATTGCTGGATTATTCGATGTTTACACACAGAAAATACATACCGTACGAAAGTAATAATTACTTGTTTCATATATCCGCAAATCTATCATAGATTCATCACAAGCATCAAATTTATCCAAAATATATTCTATAAATCCTAGTAAGTTTAATATACTTCAATCACGCAAGGTTATTAAATTAAAACAAATCGATTTATATATCAAGTCGCTTTTTCGATCAATTTTATAATATAATTCTTCAAAAGAAAATAAATTCTTATTTTGAGTACATAATAATGAGATTTTCTAGTGTAATAAGTATATTTTAAGGTTATTATAAAAATAATATTTTTGTTAAAAATAATCACATAATAATCACATAAAAATAATCACATAATAAATAATATTTTTCTACGGGTATCATATTATTTTGATATCTCGATGTGTTACCAGGAATTCTCCCTTATTATCGCCGCAGTATTTTTTGATGTTATCAATTGCACTTGTATATATACTTCTTATGTAGATATATCAGTAGCATAACTGTGTTGGAATACAGATACTTATTCGTCCCACAGGGAGCAGCGGTTTCGATTCGCGGAATATAGTCGCGCCAGACTACTAGCGAAGTAGCGAGTAGAAGCGGACGAACAGAATTGCGTTTCTATCTTCTATCCAACGACGATCTCGTCTCTCTTCCTCTCGTCTCTTGCCTGTGGCCTTTCTCTTTCTCTTTCTCTCTCTCGTTCTCTTTGTCGATCCACCGCGACGTCTCGTTCTGCCTTGCTACCTCCTTCTCTTACTTCATATCGAAGGTATGTAGGCTGTGCCACATCCTTGCCCGGAAACCGTTACCTCGCTTGGCTTTACACTGAATGGAGCTCGCTATACCGTTGTTCCCCATACACGAATTTCCTTCGGCTTCTCCTCCTTGTCGCCACCGCCGCCTCCACCGCCACCGCCGCCTCGTCGCTATCAAACGCGGCTTCTCACGCGAAATGACTCCTCCTTGTTCCCCTTTTCGCGTATTAACAAGCGACGCTGCTAATCTACTATCGATCGGACGACAAGTCGCTCGGATAACGATTGAATTCCGTACTTATCCGTCGGTTTTATATATCCGTCGTGCTTGACGCTACAAGTGAAATTTATTTACGGCGATTCCGGATCGGAAAAATGAGCTGCGCTTACGCGGAACGCATGCGAATGCGTAAGGCGAGAGTGCAATACTCTCGCATTATCCTTCTCTACCTCTTCTCTCACATGCATTACACCCTATATATACAATCGCACGATTGCTTCTTCTACGATTAACGCTTTTTCCTTTCAATAAATAAGCAGGGTTGCAAAACTAGAAAAATCTGGAAAATAGGAATTGTCAGGGAAATAATAGAAGAGTCAGCGAATTTTGCAAAATTCTCTGGAAAATTAAAATCCTTGGCTTTAAAAAAATTCAATATATGTACATCACACCTACATAGTTTTCAAATACTGTTAACTTAATAATTAAAATTGCAAACAGTGTCGGTAACATATATAGTAATTTACATTGCTATATTAAATTGATCTCTCAACAAAATATATTATTGTAAGTCAGGGACAGTCGTGAAATTTTGTTTGGAAATTTGAGAAAAGTTATGGAATTTTAGATGAGGAATTTGACAATTGCGACAACCCTGATAAACGAGGATTTTTCCTTCATTTGTCAGCATTGACAATAAGGGAATGTTAAAGCACAATTCCACTCGTATCCATTCATCCCTGCTCGCCTCTTTCCACGTCGCTGATTCTTCGTTGTTTGACATCGAGGCTTTGAGATGGTCGACTTTTATCATAGCCGACTTTCTTTCCGATTACTTCAGCGTTCGCCGCGAGGAATGTCAGAAAGACTTCAGCGTGATGCAAACGCGCTCCTTTATATAATAAATTTAACATCACGTTATCGCTTCTTTATCGCGTGTCGAAAAGCCGATAGTTGATTGACCGCGAGAAACCGCGAGTAGCACCGGGATTGAGAATGTGCGAAGGGAAAACCCGGAATATTCACGATGGCGAATCTTGGGAAAACGGCGATGTGTACGATCGATCGCGGCGAAAGCAGGTTTGCAGTTATTCTTCACGTAAACGAACGCAGAAATGATAATATATGTTGGGCGATTGACGTAATGTCGATGAAGTATAACATGTGTTCTATACTGTCGTAATTAACTGTCGATGGAAGCCTCTCTCTCCTTTTCTCTTATTTTTTCTCTATTTCTTATTTTTTCTTTATTACTTATTATTTTTATTATATATTATCTTTCGTTATACATTATTTCTTTTTGCTTTGTATTTATTACTATTTTTTTCTCTTCTTGTATGTAGAGGCTCGTCCTAGAAGGTTAATCCTTCACTGTTCATAATGTCAAATTATACCCAATTTGAATTATTTTTAATTATTTCTGTAAGTCGCTATTGCTTTTACCTAATTATCGTTAATTTAAAAAAACAATAAAATAAACAATTTAATTCAATAATGTATTAAATTTGACTCAAATTTAGTTGATTATTTACTAAATGCATACGCTAATATCGACGATGTTCATTTTGGAACTAATGGATTAATTTATATTTTGACACACATACACTGGGAAAAATGGTCTGGTTGGATTAAATATAATAATTCTGGTGCAAAATGAACGAATCAGAATTTTCTGGTTAATCTATTAGAATTCTAGTTATCTCAATTAGAATTCTAATAAATTTAACCAGAAAATTCTGATTCATCCATGCATTTTCAACCAAAAATTTTTTCAGTATAAAAGTTAAAAATATTATTTAACTTAAGGGATCCAATTACCATTGCTCTTTTCATATTTAACAGGGTTTATCTATGTTTTTGCCTTTCAGTTGTCTTCTCTTTCGCTCGTGTCATGATTGCATTCTTCCACAAAATACATTCTCGTTAACGATCAAAGGTACGCCGCCGATAACTTAATCTCGGCGCCTTCGTGCCGATCGACGATTTCACGAGCGATCGCAACCGAGAGCGACCGCTCGAGAAGGGAAAATTACGGCGGGGAAGAGAGATATCGCGCGGGTTTCGGATCAGATCGTGCTTTGTCGTCTCTCGAGACGAAGTTTCGGTACCGAACGAAATGAGAATCGAAGTTTACCCGTGCTGCATACGGATTAACGGTGCGTGTCCGTTGTAGCCACGCCAATTATTCGGTACAATCTTCGGAGAAGGGTGTGTTCTCTCTGTCTCATTTTCTCTTGCCTCCCGTATGTTTTTCGCAAGGGAGGGAAAGAAGTGGAGAGAACGCAATTACTCTCGTGTATCCATTATTCCGTAAAGGGAAATTCTCCGGAGTAAACGCTCCACGACCGAGCTCCGACGGAGCATTAAATAACACTCTCCCTCTCCTCCTCTTTCTCATTCTTTACCCTTTTTTTTCTTTTTGAGAGACGTCGACTCGACAACGACGATCACGATGGCGACGACATCGACGACGACAATCAGCTTCGCTAGCAGCGTACTTTGCGGGTTGCAGCGCCGTGTAGAAGTGGGCCGAAAATTATTTATACATCGGTCGACACAGCTGATCGTCGGCGACATCCTCCTACCTTTTCTCACTCAACCGTATTTTTGTGCGTCGAATGAGTGCGATAGAAATGTACGCGGACGAAAGACAGAGAGAGTCGTTCTTTGGTTCGAGTCCCGACGCACCGGAACGAAAAAGCATATTCGATCCGACGCTGGTCTGAAATAGCGGCGTGGCCGACGGAAATAAACGCTGGTTGCGGACCGACGATGTCGACAAAGCTTACTTTTCGTTGACAATCTATCACCACTCTGACACTTTTATTGCGATTTTCCCTCATTGTCAATTATCAACGGATCCTAACAAAACTCTCTGTGTCCCTTATGCCGATTCGTATACTTCACGTAATTTCATGACGACACTTGGAGTAATTTATGTTGTCTTGATCATAATTTATTGGAGCTATTAGCTAAACTTATTAAATTGTTACGAAATTCTGTAGAAGTCGGACTCCCTTATATAAGATTCTTTGCAATTTTAGAAATCGTATGCCCGAAATTTTCGACGTTCAGCTTTCTCAAAAAGGTAGAGAAAGCCGCCAGTTGTAACGTTATGTCGTCGTTCTTCAATTATTAGCCCGCCTCACGTCCGATTTGATTGACTGATTACGAATTTCTCGCGTAACGGCGCGTTGAAAAATTGTTTTTTTTTTATACAGGACAGGAGCGTCG
>NW_017255975.1:3473638-3477301 GCF_001594055.1 Mycetomoellerius zeteki
GTTGCGATATCGATGCCCGATGACGTCACGGATCGTTTGATGAACGTAATACACACAATGTTCTTCTTGCTTTCAACGCTGGACGCCCACGCGTCATCTTCTTGATGGCTTCTTGACGCGAATCAATGGATTCTTTCCACTGAATCCGGCCAAATTATTTTCCCTCCTTGGAGTTGTTTATTGTGATAGCCGGAGTGATGTTATGACTCGTTATAAATCCGACGATGAGGAGGAGTTTATCGCTTTAACCCTAAACTTGACAGTGCACTTTGTAATATACGTCTCCGTAAATAAAGATGAAAGACGACAGTAAGTCGCGAGTGACGAGGACATTATTCGTTCAACTCTCAAGTTTATTTATCGGTATATGCACGAGAAAATTTGATGTTATTCGAATTGAATTATTCCCAGCAGTTTATCTTCAGTTAATGGAGGAGCACTTCTTAATCCGATGCAACACTTAAAACGAACATCACCACGTTGAAGGGTAATATTGTTGAGAGATTTGTCAGTTGTCATCACACTCATCACGTTCGGAGTTGTTTAAATCTTTTAAAATTCAGCTTTCAAACGCAACAGTGAGAGCGAGATAAATCGTGTTTATCGGATGATTAGACATGATTAGATAGATGAGATTAGAAATAAAGCGAAAGAGGTGAACGAAGACATAATTCCGTGAATCATCTCTACGTGAAAAGTACACACGTGTTTATCTTGATTATTTTTCATAGCTGCAATTATATATAGTTAGTCGATAAGACAGGTGGCTACTGCCTCTTGATGTAAACAGATTTTCGACAAAGTGGTCAAAGAGCGTTACTTCCATTATCGATATTACACGTTCTCATTTCCCGTTATCTCTTGATATTATAGAAGATAATAAAATAAAGCTTACTTAAGGAAACGGTGACATTTATTTGAACTTCGATTGTCCTCTGATCAAATCTAATTCTCTTTTGATCTTCCGTCGGCAACATGAATTTTAATTCTTCCATTAGCAATAGGGATCTACAAGAAACAGAGCACATTTTTTTTGTCCCGGATTATATAAGAATCTAAAAAATTCTGATATACTTGCCAAAGCTTTAACGAGTTTTTGCCATATCAAATTTTATCATAGAAATTGGATTGTATTTTATTTATTTTTTACACAATAACAAAACATTTCATATTTGCGTTAGAAACGGTTCATTCAAGTTCTTGTTAAAATTTTTTTAAACATAATTTCTAAAATAAATAAACAAAATGTGCTTTTTTAACATTGTAAACGTTAAATTTAATGAAGAAATATGATTACTTACAAATATTGTCAGTGTTATGTTAATTTTTTACACGTTTTTTTTGTGTTAACTTTTTTACATAATATTTATATTACTTTCTTACATATTCTCATCTTGTTTCAACAAAATTAAGTGGACCATTTGGGACATGTGAAATAAATTTAACACAAATTTTCCAAATGTGTATAGATTTATTTAGTAAAATTCACAGTCAAAATAATAATGGTGGAGCCTTTAAAGATCTCAGTTGCTGGCGAAGAATTTAAAAACTTTAACATAGAACATTTTCAAGGTTCTCTTTAGTGTCTTAGAGTTTAAAGCCTGAGATACAATTAAAAAACACAAACAATAGGAACAAGAAATAACAGATTTCAACTCATGAGAAATCATGTATACCAGAATACACGGTTTCTATAAGTTGAAATTCTGTTATTCTTTGTTTCTCTACACTGTTAGATATCAAAGGAGCAATAATAATCCAATCCCTTGAGTTAAATAACATTTTAATTTTAACTTTATGTGTGTCAAAACAAATCAATCTATAACAATGTTTATATTAACGTATGCCTTAGCAAATCATGAACTAAATTAGAATGAGAAATTTAATATATTTCTTCGAGTTATATAAATTAACTCCATTGTTTTAGTTAAATTAATGACATATTGAGTAGAAGCAGTGGCGACCTATAGAAATGATTAAACTTGTAATTCAAATTGAGTATAATTTGATATTATGAATTTAACAGTACATTGCCTGTTCTTTTTAATTGTGCATTAGACTTTACGCTCATTCTAATGAAACATAAAGTTGACAATATCTGTAGCGAACACACGTGGCTGTTATTGCTAGGCACGTAGTAGCAGCATGTCGAGCAGCACATCGAGAGCGACGACGACACTTTTCTCATGAGCTATATTATGCCTGTTATGAAAACGCGACTATCACATTGCGCGTCGCAATAGGAAGAGAGCGAATCCTACGTTCCTACGGCGTAATCGCCGGCTACGGCGCACCGTCGTTTTATAACGCATAATGACGCGTTTCAAGACCAGTAGGTCGCGTCCACGGTAGTCGAGAAACGCCCGCTTCTCCTTCTGGCCACGGTTCATCAAGCACGAGCGATGGTATAATCGTGTGAAGAGGGACGAGTGATGGCGGGGAGAGGAAGAGAAGGAGAAGGCACCTCGGTCACGCATCGTCTATGAAGATCCATTCGCGTATATATTCATAACAGTAACTCCGCCGCTGTAGAGCTCTAGCCGTTCGTCCTCTCGTCCCGTGACTAGTCCTCTCATTCTCGTCCTCGTCTTCTTTGCCCCTTGTCGTCTTTCCTCGCAAACAAGTCTAAGCAGGCTCTCGATGAGCCTGCTGCTGTCCGCTGCCACCACCGTCGTCGCTATGTAGGTTACTATCGCAACGGTCCGCGCCTCCTCGACCCGTCTTTAAGAAGGTCGTTTACGGAGTAATCCGAACCCACTTCACGGCTCGTCTCAACGGCGAACATGCCTTTCGGCGCTCTCTCTCTCTCTCCTTTTCTCTTTGCCTCTTCTTTTAACCCTTTAAACCCATGGTAGCTGCCAGCCGACGTTAATCGCAACTTCATCGCATTGCTCATTGATACCTATTATTACCTTGATTACAGATTAACAGCATGTTGTAATGAATAATTCTTTGTTACGACATTGATACTTGAATGCTTTTATAAGAGTATCTATACAATTAATTCTTATGGTATACGAAAACTTATATTTTGTTTTTAC
The DNA here is from genome assembly GCF_001594055.1 of Mycetomoellerius zeteki. Lineage (NCBI taxonomy): Eukaryota > Metazoa > Arthropoda > Insecta > Hymenoptera > Formicidae > Mycetomoellerius > Mycetomoellerius zeteki. The sequence continues at coordinate 3,476,680 of NW_017255975.1, forward strand.
TGCCATGTTTGTCAAAATATAAATTAATCCATTTCTGCGGTTAGTTTTAAAGTAAACATCGTCCAATTTGAGTTAAATTTAATATATTTTCTAGAGTTAAATTGTTTAATTCCATTATGTTTTAGTCAAATTAACGACGTATTGAGTAGAAGCAGTGGCGACCTACAGAAATGATTAAAAATAACTCAAATTGGATCTATTCTGACATTACTGATTTAACGATGTGCTTTCACCTCTCCATATGTATGACGATAATCTCTTGTATCGTTAATAATAGAAACATCTCGAGGAAGAATGTCGGGGTGTTGGTGGGAATTCAGCAGCGCGCTCCAAAAATGGTTACACGGCCAGTGGTTGAGAAGGAGCGGATGGTTTCTTGGTGGGGATGGCATAACGAGAATGATACTTCGCGTCAATCGAAATTTCGCTTGGACATACAAATATATACCGGCACGAAGCGTAGCCGATTCTACGATTCGAAAGTAGAAGAAGAAATGTAAAACTCTCATCCTTTTATCTCCGAGGTACAGCGATTTTGAACGTTGGTCATTTTTCTCATCGCGAGCTACGGCTTTCGTTTAGCCTACGATCATTACGTCTTTCTCGCATACCGGCGATAGCG